>NC_081423.1:76972635-77121237 GCF_949786415.1 Peromyscus eremicus
CAGGTTCAGAAAGCAGGCCACAGCCAGGCAACCCCCACCCCCAGCCTCCTCCTAGCCACCTCTGCCTTTTGGTGGGGTCAACAAAGCAGGGCCTCCCTTCCACACTCCTTCCTCTCCTCCGGGCAACTCCCTTCTTGCTGAGGGTCTCTCTTCTCGTGAGATCTTCTTCACTCTCTTGCTCTGGGGCTGGCCTTGTCTGTATGACCTAAATATTCTGGAAGGGGGCACTGCTGGACATCTAGGCACTGGGGTGAGACTCCCATCATGCTTGGAAGTTTCCACAGCCTTTGTTTACCCTGGTCATTCTTTTTTTCTTTCTCAAGATGGGAAACTAGACAAGATGAGAAAGACAAGCCAGCCCTTGCAGGCCCTACCTTCGAGCCCTTGCAGGCCCTACCTTCGAGCCCTTGCAGGCCCTACCTTCGAGCCCTTGCAGGCCCTACCTTCGAGCCCTTGCAGGCCCTACCTTCGAGCCCTTGCAGGCCCTACCTTCGAGCCCTTGCAGGCCCTACCATCCGCCCTTGGCTCCCCTGCCCCGCCCCCATCTCCAACAACTTGCCTCCTGATAGGAGGATTAAAGTCAGGCTTGGTCCTTCACGATCCACCCACGGGAATGAACTGTTGTGGGTCCCCAGTGGGCAGGAAGGCATCCCTTGGTGTGTGGAAGGTGGTTACTCTGGCTGTAATCTCATCTTTGACCTGTAACTGTCCCTCAGAACCCTCACATCTCTACCGGAGAACAATGAGCTCCCCGGGGGCTGAGGTTATCACTGTGTTCTGGCTTGCTCTTTCACGGATCTCTCCGGCAGTCAACTCTGGGTTTGTCCTCCCTTTTGACCAAGGGTTCCCATTTAGTTCTGGTAGCATCCAGCCCTCTGACTTCCCAAATGGACACCAATAAGGCTCATCCACCGGGATACTCCTGTCCTGCCAACACCGGGTGTCCTCACAAGGCTCTTGGCCTGTTCCCCAGGGAAGCCAGGCTGCACAAACCCAGAGAGAGACTGGAAGAAACCAACCACCCCCAGGGCTGGTCATGCCAATGAGGGCGGATGTCAAGACGTTAGCGTCAGACTCCAGGGACTCTGGTTCCGTAGGTGGTCCACCCACCTGGTGTTACACGACTGCCAGTCCTGTGTGGACAGGCCTGTCGAGTCCTCTGTACCTAAGCTACGTTGGTTCCCCAAAGAGTGTATATTGAATAAAGAAACAGAGGAGCAAATGAGCCTTTTTCCTTTATTCCTTATATCAGTCTCACTCACACAGGCCCAAGCAGGAAGATTTAGGGTTCTCGGGTCTAGATGAGTTTTTGTTTGTTTGTTCGTTTGTTTGTTTTGTTTTGTTTTTGCGGTGCTAAGGAGATAGAGCCTCGATCCTGGGGCATGCTAGGCAAGTGCTTTAACAAACAGCAGGCTAGACCTCCCAACACCACACCGCCCTTTTGAAAACCACACTGAGTTGCCCAGGCTGTCACTGAACTCTGCAGCCCAGGCTGGCCTTTGCCATGCAATCCTCTTGCCTTGGCATCCAGAGCAACTGGGATTACAGGCTTGCCTCACTAGCCCTGGCTACGTCTAATTGGTTCTTCTTCTCAAACAATGATCTTGTGTGTGTTGGGGTGGGGGGTGTGCCACGGTGTGTGTGTGTGTGTGTGTGTGTGTGTGTGTGTGTGTGTGTAGATAGAGGACAGCTTGTAGGACTCAGTACTGTGGGGTCTGGAGATGAACCCAGATTGTGAGACTCCATGACAAATACTATCTCCCAGACTATGGTTCCACTTCTCAAAACACTTCTTCAGCCGGGCGGTGGTGGCGCACGCCTTTGATCCCAGCACTCGGGAGGCAGAGCCAGGCGGATCTCTGTGAGTTCAAGGCCAGCCTGGGCTACCAAGTGAGTTCCAGGAAAGGCGCAAAGCTACACAGAGAAACCCTGTCTCAAAAAAAAAAACAAAAAAAAAAAAAACAAAAAAAAAAAAACACTTCTTCAATGCCTCTATAAGGGACTGTGTGTTTCTCTCCTGGTTAATTCTAACCACCTTTCAGTTGATTTTGTGACATCGTGATTGTTTTGGGTTTTGTTTATTTTAAATTTTTTTAGACAGGATCTTGCCATGTAGTTCTTGTTGGCCTGGTTTCTGTAGGCAGGGTGGCCTTGAACTCACAACCCTCTCCTCTCAGTCTCTGGAGTGCTGGAATTACAAGCATGTGCTACTATGCCTGGCCAAGTCTTCAGGTTTTAATTCTCGTCTCTTCTACCTGCCCATCGTCCCTATTACTCACAGGAATAGTGCAATTCTACTGAAGTTATCTTCTGTGTCAGCGGTTCTCAACCTGTTGGTTTGATCCCTTTGGGGACTGAACGACCCTTTCACAACGACCCTTAGGGGGCTGCCTAAGACCTTCGGAGAACGTAGAAATTTACATTACGATTCATAGCAGTAGCAAAATTACAGTTAGGAAGTAGCAGCAAAAATAATTTAATGGTTGGGGGTCACCACACCATGAGGAAGTGTATTACAGGGTCGCAGCATTAGGAAGGCTGAGAACTGCTGTTCCACGTAAACATCTCCAGTGACTCTATTTCTCACAAATGCAGTGCAATTCTTCCAGATCTCCTGCTAACTGTCCCAGCCAGCTGTCCAGTCTAGTGCTTGCTGTTTCACCTTGTGGGCCCTGTGAGCCACTCAGAATGTCCGTTCCCCCCCCCCCCCCCCCCCCCCCCCGTGCCTCAGGTAATTATTCATTTCCCACCACGTGATGTAGGCAAAGATGGCTTCCTCTGGTGAACCCAACTCCTTCCTGTCTACCAAAGTTCGACCTGTCATTTAGGACCCTGCTGACCATCACCTCAACTAGGACTCCAGAAAACCATAAGCTAGTCATCAAACATCCCTTTCTTAGGTGTCTGTCTTAATTAATTTTCTGTCATTATAGCAGAACACCTAAAACGGGGCCAATTATGTAGAAAAGATATTTATACATGATCGTAAGTCTAGAGTCCCGGAAGTTCACAATTGGGCAGCTGGGTCTAGTGAGGGCTTCATTCTGCTTCAACACATGCAGAAAGCTGAAGGGCATGTAGGTGTGAGAAAAAGAGAGAAGATCACGCCAAACTCCCTGGAAAGTAAATCTATTCCTAAGAGATAAGCATTAACACATTAATAAACAACCCACAACCCGAAGACTTCCTGCTCAGGCCCACACCAACACTGCCATATTGAGGAATCAAGGTTTCGATCCAGGAAGTACGCTGAGGTTTGGGCGGCTCCTGTCACCTCGCACGTGTCCCTGGCACGTGGAAGATTCATCACAGAGGCTTGCAGTCTCTGCTCCGAGTCATGGGCACCCGAGCTTCCCAAGGGCAATGTCCTTGTCATAGATTGACCTGGCCTAGAGCTTTGTTTGTGCCGGTGAGAGAGGTAGCGTACTGTACTATACTGCAGGCTGTGTGGCCTTGGGAAAGTAACGACCCTCTGGCTCCCTTTGCTCATCTCTAACACGGAGGCAATAGTCACTCCACCGAGGCTGGTGGAGATTAATTCTCCTTCTAAAATAGAAAAAGCTGCACCTCTCTCAGCTTAAGCCCTTGGCAGATGACACCAACCCCCATTAGTGTGATCAGCAGGCCCCGTGTGAGTGTTTCCTGAGCGGAGAGAGAATGAGAGTCTGCAGAGGCGAACACAGCAATTTTCCACTCATAGGAGACACTCAGCATTTGAATCCCTGTGTTGGGGTCTTCAAGACAGGTCCTTGCTAACAGAGAGGAGAACTGAGGAAACAGGAAGGGAAGGGAGAGATTGCCTGGAGCCGCCGCCAGGACAAGGAAAATGTAAGGTACCGATAAGCCACGAGCCACGTGACAAAGTATAGCTTAATAGAAATGGGCTAAATATAAGAGTAAGAGCTAGACAATGACAGGCCTGAGCTAATGGCCAAGCAGTTTAAATAATGTAAAAAAAAAAAAAAAAAGGCATGTCCTTGCACCTATCACCTGGACTGGCAGAATGCTGTCTTGTTTGTGGGTAACAAGCAACTGGATTCTCAGGTTGAATAGAAAGTGTTTGGCTGAGGAGAGATGACTGGGGGGAGGGGGGGTGTCATACCCACAGAAAGGGAGGAGGGCAGTTTACCCCATGAGAAGTTGGTGAACCCAAGATTATTCAACTGCTAAATTACGGAGAACCCAACAATGAAGGGAGCCAGTTTGAGGGCACCCCTTAAGTACAAACAAATTTCTGTATCCCAAAAGCTAATTTGAAGACACTGGAGTGCCGTGGCCAGGGAGACGGCTCAAGAGGTGACGGTCCTCGCTGTGCAAGCCTGACGGCCTGAGATCCACCTCCGGGACCCGTGGGAAAAGACGGATGCAGTGGCACACACGTCTCTAACCCGACACTCCTGGACTGGCACACGGCACAGTGACGCAGCCAAGAGAGGCCCCGCCTAGGAGAGAAAAGTCCTTCTTTGTCCTGCACAGGGGTGCCATGGAAGTAGAGCCCGCCTCCTCCTCTCTGCCTCTATCTGTGTCTCTCTTTCACACATACAGAGAGAGAGAGAGAGAGAGAGAGAGAGAGAGAGAGAGAGAGAGAGAGAGAAATTCAAAATTAAAGACACTTGAGCCAGGCATGGCAATACAGCCCTTTAATCCCAGCAAGCACTCAGTAGGCAGAAGCAGGACGATCTCTGAGTTCAAGTCCAGCCTGGTCTACAGAGCAAGTTCTAGCGACAGCCGGGCTACCCAGATAAACCCTGTCTCAAAAAAAAATTTTTAATTAAAAAAATAAAGAGACTGGAATGCCCATCTCTTCTGTAGTGCAACCATGACTTTGACCTTCCCTGCAGTCCTGGTCCTGTTACTTCCAATATATGAGATCCTCTGTATTCTGCAGTGCTGCTGAGCTACAAGATGGACTTAACTCTGGCCTCACGTGCCTGTTGTCAGGTTCAAATGAGATGACGTCATCTATACTGTGAAGCACTGTGACGTCAGGCAAGCACCAACAGAGTCTGAGTCGTCTGAAATCTATGGTGTGCCCAGGTCTAATAAAAATGCCCACTTCCTGGGCAAGGGCAGCAAATTGTTCTGACATTCTCATCCGTTTGAGTTAAAATGAGTACTGTGGGGTCTGGGGCGCTGGCTCAGCGGTTAACAGTGTGTAGCACTCTTGCAGAGGACGTTAGTTCCGTTCCCAGCACCTGTGTCTGGGCGCGCACAACCACCTGGAACTCCAGGGATCCAGCATTCCTTCTGGCCTCCATGGGAACCTGTGCTCACATGTACATACTCTCCCACAGACACATCATTTAAAATAATAAAAATAAATCTTTTTAAAAAATAAGTGTTGTGAACCAAACATTTTTTTGAGACAGGGTTTCTCTGTGTAGCTTTGTGCCTTTCCTGGAACTCACTCTGTAGCCCAGGCTGGCCTCGAACTCACAGAAATCCACCTGCCTCTCAAACATTTTGTTAATAGCTGAGGAAACAACACAAACAAACCAGAAAAATACAAAGTTATGGTGCACACCTTTACGCCCAGCACTCGGAAGCAGAGGCAGGTGGATCACTGTGAGTTTGAGGCCAGCCTGGGCTACAGAATGAGTTCCAAGACAGCCAGGGTTATACAGAGAAATCTTGTCTTGAAAATTCAAAACCAAAACAACAAAACAAAACAAAACAAACACCCCCCCCCAAAAAAAATTATTGTCTTCAAGTAGTACATAGACTAAGGAAACAAGGACAGATTTTTAAATTTTATTTTATTGATTGCTGTGTATGTGTATATCGTGTGTGCATGCGCATGTGTACCACGTATATTCACCATGGTTTATGTGAGGACACAGGAGCACAGCTCTCGGGATCTGGTCGTCTCCTTCCACCACGGCTTTCTGGGGTAGAACACCGGTCAGCAGATTTAGGCGACAAGCACCCGTCCGTGCTTCCCCGGCCCTCTTGGTCTTCTTTAAGAGTGGGTCCCGGGCTGGAGAGATGGCTCAGAGGTTAAGAGCACTGACTGTTCTTCCAGAGGTCCTGAGTTCAATTCCCAGCAACCACATGGTGGCTCACAACCATCTGTAATGAGATCTTGGTGCCCGCCCTCTTCTGGTGTGCAGGAATACATGCAAACAGAACACTGTAAACATTCCTGTGGCTGGAGTAGCGTACTCAGCTGTAAACATAATAAATAAAAAAATCTTTAAAAAAAAAGTGGGTCCCATTCTACAGGTTGCACGCCACGTCCCTACCGAGGAGAGGTGCTTGAAGAGATGAGACAGGGTGGAGCTGTGCCGGGAGAAGCTTCTGGGAAAGACAAAGTGAGGCTTGAGGGAAGAGTGGACAGCAGCCAGACAAGGGAGGGAGAGGACTGTTCCAGGCAGAGGGAGGAATATGTGCAAAGATCCTGGGGCACTGTAGTCTCAGTCTAGAAAAAGCAGATTGTCTGACAAGGATGTAAAGCAAATACCCTTTGTGAGGTGTCAGGGGACGCTGGAAAAGTGAGTGTCTCAGCTCGGTGTTTCTGTAACAGAATACCACAGGTTAGGTAATGTATAAAGAAATGTCTTTGCTACAGTCCTGTGGGCTGGGAAGTCAACATCAAGGGTCCTTAATGTCCTGTCACCACGTGATGGAGGTGGGGGAGATGGGACTTAGCCTTTTGTCGTTAAAGCTGTGACCTGAACCCAGGCTTCTCACATGCTAGGCAATCACTCCACCACTGAGCTACATTCACAGGCGGTTTGGGTTTGGGTTTTAGATTTTATGCATATGAATGTTTGACTTCACATATATACGTGAACTGTAGGCACACCTGGTGCCTGGGGAGGTCAGAAGAGGGCATCAGATCCCCTGGAACTGGAGTTACAGATGGGTGTGAGCCATCATGTGGATGCTGGGAATTGAATCTGGGTCCTCTGGAAGAGCAGCCAGTGCTTTTGACCACTGAGACGTCTCTCCAGCCACATAGAATTCTTGTCTTGTGTTTTAACTTTGAAACAGGGTCAGGCTGGCTTGAGCTCACTCTGTAACCCAGATGGGCCTTGAACTTGCCATCCTTCTACCTCAGCCTCCTGAGTATTAGGATTTCAGGCCTGCTCCATGAGGTCTCCATGAACAAACCTTCCACAACGGCAACTATCCCTTCACGGGAGCACAACTCCTATGCTGGATGGATTCTTAAAGTTCCCATCTCTCACCACTTCCCTTGGAGATTTTGTTTCCAGCATGAACTTCAGGAGACATACCAAACCATGGCAGCACATGAGCCTCATGTCATGAGGAGACATGAGCTAATGTCTGGATTCTCTCCATAATCAGAATGGAAGGCCATTGATGGTAGTAGGCAGAGGAGCTGCCTGGAGCTTGGGTCTTTGGCTGCTCAGTCTAGCGGCCGTGTGCAGGTGAACTGCAGGCCAGTGCAAGAAGGAGCCATGCTAGAAAGCAGCTGAGACATCCTAACCTGGAGCCACGCAGAAGCCGTGTGGGTGACCCATGATCTCCAGCCACGTGCACGTGATGAGCATAGCCTCTGCTGTGGTAGACGCTCATTAAGAAGCAGGATCTTCGGGGCTGGGGAGATGGTTCAGTGGGTAAAGTCCATGCCATGGAAGCCTGAGGACCTAGGGTGGATCCTCAGAATCCACGTAAAGCCAGATGCATCTGTAACCCCAACACTCCTGTGGAAAGATGGGATGCAGGACCATCCCAAGAAGATTCTGGGCCAGCTAACCTGGCACTGGAAGCAGCAAGCAAGATGGCAACCTGTCTCAAAATGTGACAGAGAGTTGACGAGATACTCAGCAGGTAAAGGCATCTATCACCAAGCCTGATGACCTGAGTTCGGTCCCAGCGACCCACATGGTAGAAGGGGAAGTGATTTCTGCTTCATGAATGCTGTGGCATGCACACGTATGCCCCCCCCCGACACACACACACACACACACACACACACACACACACACACACACACACACAAAGCTTGGAGGAAAAAAGTAAGTGGCATCTGCAAACGTCCAGTGTACCGGGTTAGGGCCATCTATCAGGGATGTCTGAGCCACCCAAAGCACAGAATAGAGGTCTAAGATACAGCGCTCCTGAAACACTAGCTGGAATTAGTTCTGGGTGGCAAGCTTGTAGGTAGTTTGTATTTTAAAAAGTGTAAAAAAACACGAGTTAGTTACATAGTTTTAAAAATAATTAAATAAGGAGGGGGGTTATGGCTCCGTTAGTATAGTGTTTTCCCAGCATGCATGAGGCCCTGGATTAGAAATCCAGCACCACATGGGATCAGTCTAGTAGCTCAGGCCTGCAACCCCAGAACTCAGGCAGCAGAGGCAACAGTTCAAGGCTATCCTCAGCTTCATAGTGAGTTTGAGACCAGCCTGGGCAAGAGACCCTGTTGTAAGAGAAGGAAAAAAATGAACTAAACAATCAAACAAAATTTAAAAGAATCCATGCCGGGCGGTGGTGGCGCACGCCTTTAATCACAGCACTCGGGAGGCAGAGCCAGGCGGATCTCTGTGAGTTCGAGGCCAGCCTGGTCTACAGAGCGAGACCCAGGAAAGGCGCAAAGCTACACAGAGAAACCCTGTCTCGGAAAAAAAAAAAAAAAAAATTTAAAAGAATCCACCTAGGAATTTTCGATTGGAGAGGAATTGGAAGAACCAGGAACTAAGAGGGTAATTCAGACTTCTAGATCCAGTGTGAGGGTGAGAAACCGAGGCCAGGGGAGACATGACAACTCTGAGGACTCAGGCAGGAGAGGAAGTGCCTCATGTCAGGGGATCCATACCTATCACAGCTGGTGAGGGCATGCCAGCCAGGCATTCAGGAGAGGGACACAGACCGGGGCCCAGTGCAGAAGCCTTTCCGGTGGGTAGCTGAGAGACATTGTGTAACCAGGTATGGGGGAGGGGAATAGTGGCCTATTGACAGAGACCTGATAAACACGGAGAGCCTTCACATTGGGGGTGTAAGACTGAAGAAGCTCCAAGACAGCTTAATGACCCATCACAGCCTTCTCCTGGGAATGAGTCACCAGCCTTGTATTACCCCAATCAGCCTTCGCTGCCCTGGCGCCCACGACAAAGCCTCTGAGATACGACACGGCTGGGCTGCTTCCTGATAAAGCCTTGGGCCTATACCATCGGGAAGATAACACTAGCCAGCCTCATCAATCATTCCCAGGCAAGCCAGTCTCCCTTCATTTCTCATGTTCACTGTTTGCATAATTAGGCACTGTGTAGAGGTGACTGTCTCCGTAGTTCTGCAGGGCCCTGGGGAAGGGGGAAGTGGACAGCTGCTGCTGAGGCCGCTGGGGTTGGCTCCTACCCACAGTGATGCCTGCCGGAGATTTGAAATGAGTGGGCTGGTGCTCAATCCAACAGCAGTCCTCTCAGAAATGGAAATTAAGACAACAGGCCTGGAGGTGTGGGCCTGTGACTCCAGCTACTCAGGAAGCTGAAGTAGGAGGAGGATCGTAAGTTCAAAGTCAGCCTGATCTGAAAATCAAGTTCCAGGACAGCCAGAGTTACATAACGAGACACTATCATCAAACAAATAAAACAACAACAATCGAAGCCAGGCAAACAAAGGACCCGGAGAACTGACCGCACTTGGACAGAGGCTCCGGAGTTCCATTCTGGCCCCCTGTGCAAAAGCTGCGTGAAATTGAGTGGTTCTTCAACCTCTTTGGAGACTGTCCTTCACTACTAATTAGTATGACATAAAACCTGCTGCTCCTCTGGAGTCTAGCTGACATTTTAAGAGTTCAGGGTGTGCTCTGGGTACTGTTCAAAGGCCATTGCATGCCTGTGTCACCTCCTCCATCAGCAATAAACCTAGGCAAAGGAGATGGTACTATTATGAATACCCCACCCCCCAACCTCAGACCAACGGACAGAGACCTGGGGAAGCTAAAAGGCTTGCCTGAAGTCACACACAGCTGCAGAGCCTGGATTTGGGCCTGGGAGGCTGACTGACCTCTTAGAGTCCATGCTTCATCGGATCTGTTTGCCTGCTAGCTGCAGCACTAGGTGGGATCCAGCTCCTTGAGGCAGGAAGAGAGCATGCTCAAGGCTAGCTTGGGCTACACAACAAGTTCCAGAATAGTGTGGAATATATGGTGAGACCTTGTCTTAAAAAGAAAAAAGGTTAGCCAGGCGCCTTTAATCCCAGCACTCCAGAGGCAGGCGGATCTCTGTGAGTTCGAGGCCATGTATTGAAAAACCAAAAAAAAAGAAAAGAAAAGAAAAGAAAAGAAAAGAAAAGAAAAGAAAAGAAAAGAAAAGAAAAGAAAGACTTTGCGGTCTTTAGGGAAACATGAAACCCAGAACAAAACAGAAAGCTTTCCATGAGGTATTTACTCAAGAAAGATCTGAGCAGGAAGCCTACAGGAGGCGGAACACACAGAAATGGGAGGACAGACCAGACCAGGAGGCCAGTGTTAGGCTCAGAGCTGGGCAGCGGGCTCTCCTTCCAGGAGTCACGGAGAAGATTCAAAGCCTGACAGTGTGGGTAAGAGCCCAGCCAGGCAATCAGTGGAAGTCTTCAGTAAGGAATGGGCAGTGGGCAGTGGAGACACAGCCACTCACCTGCAGTTGAGGCAGGACTCTGCTTCCTGGTAGCTGAGATCAGGGAAGAAGGTAATTGACCACGGCTGGCATCTACAAGCCGATGTAAGAGCCAACCGCACAGGAAGGAGTTAGAGCTTGGTACCAGAAAATCTCATTATGTCTTTGTAGACATAATCAGAACACAGTGGGGGAGTGAGACACTCAGCCCAGCCTCAGTGTTTAAAGGAGGGCCCCAAACTCAATAATCAAGGAAAATAATGTATTCATTCATTCGTTCATTCATTTATTTATTTATTTACTTATTGCTATTGTGAAATAAGGGTTCTCTGTGTAGTCCTGGCTGTCCTGGAACTCACTCTGTAGACCAGGCTGGCCTCAAACTCACAGAGATCCGCCTTCCTCTGCCTCCTGAGTGCTGGGATTAAAGGCGTGTGCCACCACCACCCAGCAAGAAAAATAATATTTTTTAAAGATTTATTTATTATTTTATGTGTGTGCATGTTTTGCCTGCATGTATGTGTATGCACCATATGCATGCCTTGTGCCTGTGGCCGTCAGAGAGGGCATCAGATTCCCTGGAACTGGAGTTATTATAGGTGGTTACAAACTACCATATGGGTGCTGGGAATCTGAACCTGGGTCCTCTGCAAAAGCAGCAAGCACTCTTAACTGCTGAGCCATCTCCCTAGCCCTTAAACAAATTGATTTTGAGACAAGATCTCGGTAATTCTTCCAGGCTGGACTAGAACTTACACTGTAGCCCGGACTGGTCTTGAACTTCTCGTGCTGCAGCCTCCTGAGTAGCTGGAGTTACAGGTGTAAGGCATGGAGCCTGGCTCGTGTCGGCTTTCTCCTCCCAGGCTCAGCTGGGCACTGGAGACAATACTGGGGACACACGTGCCTAGGGGACTCTGTGGGCTTTTTAGACACTGAGACCTGTGAGTGCCTTAACGTTCCTCAGGTCTCACACATAGGACCCAGAGGAGCCTACTCTCAGCAGCCTGGCTGCTCCTATGGCGGGAGAGAATGCAACAAACAATTGATATTGGTAGGAATAAGATCCCTGCAGGATGCCTGCTGGGTTCCAGGTGAAATCGGGTTTTAGCCAGTTAGCTGGAGCCTCTGCGTGTGTGTGTGTGTGTGTGTGTGTGTGTGTGTGTGTGTGTGTGTGTGTGTCTGGACCCTCACAACAGTTAACAAAAGCATTGGGGACACCCCTGTCCCCAATGTTGGCAGCAGCTGGTGGAAAATGTGAGTTTAGTAGCAGAGTCTGAAACTGAGACCCCTTCGACTGTGAGCAAGAAGTACCGTCCTGAACTTCCATGTGTGACTAATCTCATGACATGGTATTATCACATGTGAATGGCTTGGGGCGGGACACACAGGGAGGGGCATCTGGGCTGTAAGTAATAGATGTACAGCAGGCAGTTAGAAGAGGGAGGAGGTGGTTATTGGCGGAGATGGAGGACAGGCTTCTGCTCAAAGGGCATGCCGCCCAGCACTGCTGTTAATGGTGAAGAGGGCATTGTTTTGGTAAGTAGGATCTGGGCTTTGGGGACCAGGTTTTGACTTCTCACGAAAGAAGTAAACAGGGTGGAATCTGATAGTTTATTAATATTTTCTGCCTATAAATCTGTGGCCCAGCATCTTTCTAATGTCATCTATCTATTTATTATTTATTTATTCTGTGTGCATGTGTGTATGTGTGCCTGTCCATGCCTAGCAAGCGCATAGAGATCAGAGGACAATTCGTAGGAATTGGTTCTCTCCATCTACCATGTGGATTCCAGGGACTGAACTCGGGATATTGGTTTTAGCAGCAAGTGCCTTTACCCACTGAGTCATCTCATCGACCCCAAGCAACGTTTTAATTTACTCACATAGAATGATCCAAACAACCAATGCCCCCCATCACCTACCTCCAAACATCACCCAAAGTAAACGCTGCGACTTCAGAGTGGGAACCATTCAAGATGGAGACAACCAAAATGAACTTTGAAAACTCCCCCTTTATGCTTTCTTTATTTTTAAATTCAGTTTGCAGATGGTGAACAGAAATGCTGTCCTCTCTTTTTAACTTTATTTATTTGTATTTTATGTACATTGGTGTTTTGTGTAGTTGTGAGCTGCCCTGTGGGTGTTGGGAATTGAACCCGGGTCCTCTGGATGAGCCGCCAGTGCTCTCAACCACTAGCCATCTCTCCAGCCCAGATGCTGTCCCTTGCAGGGATTGATAGAAGGACAGACAGCAGGGTGCTTCCGTGCTCAGGGACTCTAACTACTTTTTTTGTTTTGTTTTGCTTTGGTTTGGTTTGGTTTTTCGAGACAGGGTTTCTCTGTGTAGCTTTGTACCTTTCCTGGAACTCACTCTGTAGACCAGGCTGGCCTCGAACTCACAGAGATCCGCCTGCCTCTGCCTCCTGAGTTCTGGGATTAAAGGTGTGTGCCACCACCGCCTGGCTCTAACTACTTTTTGCTTGGTTGAGAGGAACATGGCGAGGGCCCCGGAGCTGGGTGCAGGGTGTCTGCCTGGCCCTCAGCATTTGGGCTGGTCAAGGCCACCCTCATCTTCCCTTCTGGCCATGGACACCTCACCCGCAGGGGGAATGACCTTGGTGCTTCTGTCCTAACTTGTGTCCACTCTAGCTCAGGGCCGTTGGCTTTCCCTCACTGACAGTCTTCCTCTTGCCCTTTGAGCCTGACACCTGCATTTTGTTGTTGCCGTTGCTTTGGTTTTCGAGGCAATGTTTCACTGTGTAGCCCTGGCTGTCCTAGAACTTGTTCTGTAGACCAGGCTGGCCTCGAACTCACAGAGATCCACCTGGCTCTGCCTCCCGAGTGCTGGGATTAAATAAAGACATGCACCACCACCGCCTGGCAACACCTGAACTTTCTGTCTCCAGTTTGAGTTTTGGCTACATCTTGTCTCCTCTCCTGCCTTTCAAAACATACTCTGTTCCAGCCCCTGCCTGGACCCTTTGCCTTGGCTTCGGTTTCCAAGCACTTGCACAGAACGTTAGAGCTAGGAGCCGCAGTGATCTGGACCTAGTACTTCTTCTCTGGCCCTGTGGGAGACAGAGGAAGGGGCAGGCTGTATGAAGTTGGAATACCACCTGTAGACAATAATGAGCCGGGCAACTTGCTAAGTGGGTAAAAGACCTAGGGAAGCCTGTCTCTTAGACCTGCGAATAAGCTCTCTAAGGCAGGGCTGTCTCCTGGCTGTTGTAGGATTTTTTATTTCTTATGAACCCTTAATTCTCCATGCCCACCTCGAGGTCCTTTTACAACTTACAGGCAGCTTTTAACAGGAGGCCTTTTTCAGGCCACTACTTGCCACGGTAAACTGCTGAGGTAGGCATCCAGAGAAACACTAAGACAAAAGAGTTGGGGTGCCACATTCCTGGGCACACACACCCAGAGACGGAGAGAGAAGCAGGCGCTGACGCTCTGACAGCACTGTGTGGCAGGGCTGGGCTGGCTTCTCCCGGTGTCTAGGTGTTTTGGGGGGGTCGGAAATGAATGCTTCCCACTGTGGATCCAGGGAGAGTCATTCAGTCTTGGACGCTGTCAAATGAGGGACCTCAATTGCTTGGTTTTAATTTTTAAAACCTACATGGGGCTGGAGGGACAGTGGCTAAAAGCAGAGGCTGCTCTTGGAGAGGACCAGGGTTCAGTTCTCAGCACCCGCTTGGATCTCCTAGGACTGAAGTAACAGATGTTTTTGAGCCACTGTATGGGTACTGGGAACCAAACCTGGTTCCTCTGGAAGAACAGCCAGTGCTCTTAACCACTGAGCCATCTCTCCAGCCCTTTGCTATTTATTTATTTATTTAGGAAAGGAGCATATGTGATAATCATAAGACAACTTTTGGGGAGTTGGCTCTCTCCTTCCACCTCATGGGTCCCTAGGGACTGAACTCAGGTCATTAGACTTGTGGCAGCTGCCTTTACTCACTGGGCTCTCTCACTTGCTCCTCCCCCAAATACTTTTTAACGATTTGGTTTAGTGCCAGTGATGGAGTTTCCCAAGCAGAGAAACCAGAAACGATGGCGAGGAGACCTCTCGTGTCAGCTGCTGAGAACAGAGATTTTAAAAACACGCTCTATTTCACTGCCAAGTGTCACTCACAGGGGCCAAGCTGCTTGTGGGGGCAGGGGATGTCCCCAGGAGGTCTGGTGTGTTGTCCTTGGTGACTAGCCAACCTTGCATTCCTCTGAGGGTTTGCCCTCTGTTCTGGGCCTGGTCTCCAGGGTGTGTTTTCCCAACCTCCCACAGGCATTTAGGGAGAGAACCATCACTTTTCCCCCCCATGGGAAGTTGGGAGGAGACAGGGTAGTCTGGTAGCTAAGGGGATGGGAGTCGGGTGGTAGGGGCATCCTGAATTCAAAGTCCACAGCCCTGTATCCTAGACCAGGCTGTGCCTATGACCAGGGCCAACTTCCGTGTATATCCGAGACTATTTTTTCTTGAGTCAGGCAATCTGTCAAGATCAATGAGTCTATGTGCACTGATTAGTTTTAGTTAATTATAAGTCTACATGTAGGATCTGGAATTCACTGTACAGAGATGAAGAGTGTGGAGAAACATGCCAGGAAAGCTTCCTCTTCCCTCAGCTCGACAAGCTGGGGGAGTCTTCTTCCA
The DNA here is from genome assembly GCF_949786415.1 of Peromyscus eremicus. Lineage (NCBI taxonomy): Eukaryota > Metazoa > Chordata > Mammalia > Rodentia > Cricetidae > Peromyscus > Peromyscus eremicus. Next base: position 76,987,846 of record NC_081423.1, read on the forward strand.
CTCACTCACTATCTGATCACACACACGCCCATCATTATGTGTGTGCAGAGTTACCCAGCTCCCACGCCTGGGGACTAGCCGTGCGATTCCCTATTTCCTAAGACAAGGCTGTGGATTCTCGTTACATTTTATTCCTTTGCCACCAACAAAGGTTTCCTTAATTATTAATTATTGAACCCGAAGCCTCACTGAGCTTAGCATCCCAGTTGTAGAGTCTCGCTAAGTTTCCCAGGGTGGTCTTGAACTTGCGATCCTCCTGCCTCAGCCTCCCAAGTAGATGGGATAACAGGATTGTAGTACCATGGCCAGGCCAGTACCATTTAGTTTTAAATATATTCACTTTCCTCTCACTAGAGATAAGGAAAGGATGTGGAGGCAGCTTGTGGAGGCCTGAAAGACAATTGGGGATGACAATTCTGAACTCTCTTTCATGAAGAGTGTATCCTCATCAGCTTGAACTTAGTAGAGAGAGGAGTATTTGCACCACAGACATTGGCAAGTGCCGCAGACCAGGGCTTCCCCTTCCGTTCTGCCTCCATATCGTCTTCCAGCACACGGCTGCTGTGTCTTGTGAAAAACATGACCACACCACTTGCGAGGGGAGCTGACATCAGGTGCAGTGATGCAGCCCTGTAATCCCAGTGCGACAGGAGGATGGTGAGTTGGAGGCCAGCCTGAGGGGCATGGTGAGACCCTGTTTCCAAGTGGGGTAGGCAGCTAGCTAAACAGCATCCAGACTGTTTGATTCTTAATTTTTTTTTTTTTTTTTTTGATTTTTCAAGACAGGGTTTCTCTGTGTAGCTTTGTGCCTGTCCTGGATCTCGCTCTGTAGACCAGGCTGGCCTCGAACTCACAAAGATCCGCCTGGCTCTGCCTCCTGAGTGCTGGGATCAAAGGCGTGTGCCACCACCACCCGGCAAGACTGTTTGATTCTTGAGTTGAGGGGACTGGAGCTGCCAGCTCTGTCCCTGCTGGTGAAGTTAACAGAGCCCTGGGCAAGATCACAGAACTAGAACTAGGCAAGAGGAGGGCTTTCCTGCCCCTGTCCTGAGCCTAGCACCTCATACCTCACAGCTTCCACCTCTGTGGACATGGAGACAACAACCATCCAATATGAACCAGGCCTCCCGTGTCCACACCCCTTCACAACGGAAAATGGCAATTCCCCTACCAGGAGGGTGGGTCTTCTTGGTCACTTCCTTCAATCTGCACTGGCCTTATGGACTTTTAAATTATTAATTTTTATGTGTATAAGTATTTTGCCTGCATATATGTCTGTGTACCTTGTGCATGAATGTCTGTGTATTTTATGCATGCAGTACCTGCAGAGGCCAGGTCCCCTGGGACTGGAGTTATAGACAGTTGTAAGCCATAATGTGGGTGCTGGGTATTGAATCTGGGTCCTCCAGAAGAACAGCCAGTTCTCCTAACATCTCTCCAGCTCTCTTATGATCTTTAAAAACCCATAGAATATTGAGCACACCTTGGAGCTTAAGCCTAAAAGGGTCTTCCAGCTTCTATCATGGCCCTTTCACAACCTGAACACTTCACACTTTTATGAAGCTCAATCAGCCACTTGAGGAGTGGGGGGGGGGGATGAAAAGCTACTTAGAGAGATGGTCACCAGCACTAAGTGTATCAGACACATGAATGACATCATGTTGGACCCTCCAGCCCAAGAGATGATCCCAGCAGAGGCCAACAAAACTTCCCAAGTGGCTAACACTCAGCATCAGGACTGGACTGCTCATGATGGCCATGTACCCTCAATGGCATCTCTCTAAAGATAGTTAAACATCCCACAGACTCCAGTGGAATTGGAGCACTTTGCCCTCTACTCTCAAAGTTCCCATTTGTTCCCATTCCCCTCTCTAAACTGTCAGTACCCTGAGAGCAGGGGTCATGACCTATCCTCACAAGCTGGGGGCCCAGCCCAGAGCTTTTGCTCATAGTCAGGCTGCAAGAAATGCAGCTGATTCAGAACCCCAGATTCAATCCCCAAGAGCAGGATGTGAGGCACCAGAGCCAGTAGTTTTAAAGTTGTGGAAGATTGAAATATGCACAGCAGAACCAGGAAGGCAGGGGTCTAAGCCTGGGGACCCTACTGGCCTGGCCAGACATGCCAGCCCTACCTCGGGTCAGTAGTGAGAGCCCAGCTCTTATCCGTGGCCCCTGTAATGTCAAGGTGAGGGTGGACTCTCGGTTCTGCCTTGAACTCTCATTACTCAGCAGCTTCTGTTCAGAAGCAGGTGATTTATGGGGCTGAGAGGCAGCTCGGCTGGGAGAGGGCTTGCCTAGCATGCATGGAGGGAGCCCTGCTGCTGTCTTCAATACCACAGAGAAGTGGATGTGATACAAGTCTGTGATCTCAGCACTTGGCACTCAGAAGGAAGATGGTCAGAAGTTCCAGGTCATCCTCACTTACCTAGGAAGGTTAAGGCCTGCTGGGGCTAGAGATCCTGCTGAGAGAGAGAGAGAGAGAGAGAGAGAGAGAGAGAGAGAGAGAGAGAGAGAAGAGAAGAGAAGAGAAGAGAAGAGAAGAGAAGAGAAGGAAAGGAAAGGAAAGGAAAGGAAAGGAAAGGAAAGGAAAGGAAAGGAAAGGAGAAAGGGATGTAGGGAGGAGAGAGTGAGAGAGAACACTTAAGCTCAGCTTGGAGGTGGAGTTACACACCTGTCATCCCAGTACTGGGGAGGTAGAGGCAGGAGAATCCTGAGTTCTGACTTGAGCTACACAGTGAGACCATATCTCAAAAACCAAGTAAGAGAAACCAGAGACAAGGGGTCTCCCTCTTTCTATGACTCCAGTTCTTCTTTGGCCATCTGGGGCTGGAGCCGGGAAAAGGGTCCTCTGGGTCACTATGACCCCTCTGGCTTGTGCTTGGAAATTAATTATCCTTCTCCAGGAGAAAGAAAAGCAGGAAGGAAGGGTGGAGACAGATGAGGAGGGGGTGGGGATTGCCCAGCGCCCTGCCCAGATTCCCCCCTGACCTACAGATTAAAGTTCAACCCCTTTTTGGTATGCAGAGCCCTTCCCAGGCTGGGCTCACCCTTGCCACAGCCTTATCTTCCTCTCCCTGCTCTGCCCTGACAACCTCAGAGTTGTGGGAGCCGATGGCTGGTGACTATGGCTCTGAATCTGTAATGGCCCTTTCCCCTCCTAACCCATAAGTGATTACCCTCCCTGAAAAAGCCTAGCTCTTGGCCAGGCCTTCTCCAGCCACAACTGCTGCCCCAGCTGCAAGTCAGTCTGGTAACGCAGAAGGACCACTCATTCATTCATTTGCTTATGCATGCATGCATGCATTCATGTGCTCAGTGAGCACTTGTAGGAATCAGCAGGAGTATTTGGTTCCAAAGACTCTACGGGGCCGGTTTGTTTTAGTAATAGGCCCATCCTTCCAGCTGCGGGATGCGCAAAGAACGGGTTAGTGTCAGGGGCAGGAATGAGGAAGGAGGTCAGGAGGCTGGAGCAGCCTCTAAGTGGTTCAAGGAAAGGGTCCACCTGGCCAGATCCACAGCTGAGAGACCTAACAGATGAGCCCCGTGGTAGGCTACAATCAGGGACAAAGAGAGCAAAAGGGGGTGTCCTGACTTATCCTCACGTTTTTTTGCCTTGAGGTCTGGTGTTTTTCCCATTAGCACAGGGCTGGGCTGCTAATCTTCTCACCTAGAGGGTAAGATCAGAAAGAGGAGACCTGCAGGAGAGAGATGCTTAGCAGGAGGGGGACTTGAGAGAGGGAACCTGCAGGAGGGGGGACCGCACAGAAGGGGAGTTTGCTCTCCGTCAGGGGGTCTGAATGTTGAATGAAGCCATTGTAGCCATCTGCTCACAGAGTTCTCGAAACAAACAGAAACATGATTTTAAAATACACCAAAATCAGATCTCGTGCAAAGTGATGTTAACTGCTGGGGAGTGGGGGGGGCGTGGGGGTGGGGTGGAGCACAGAGGTGGGTGTGACATTCTGTTTTCATTCTTTACGTAAAAGAGAATAAACTAAAGGAAACTTAGGAAACAAACATTTATGTAAATGATGTCCCAGATATAAGAATTATGTACATATGTAGATTATATGAAATAAGTAATCATAGGGAATACAATGTCCTACTTACTTATTTTACTGTATTTATTTACGGTGTTTGTGTGTGTGTGTGTGTGTGTGTGTGTGTGTGTGTGTAACGGCACATCTGTGGAGGTCAGAGAAGAACTTGTGTTCATCAGTTTTCATATTCGGCCATGTGAGGCCCAAGGATCAAACTTGGGTCATCAGGCTTGGCAGCAAATTCCTTTCCTGCTGAGCCATCTCTCCGGGCTCTTAATATTTTATTTCTAATTGAAAAGGTAACCGCTCATTGTGAAACACTTAAGTAATATACAAACAATGGAAGCTGGGCGTGATGGTCCAGGCCTGTAAGCACAGCGCTTGAGAGGTGAAGAAGGAGAAGAAGCAGAAAGAAGTTCAAGGTCTTTTTCAGCCACATATGAAGTTGGAGGTCAGCCTGGGCTACATGAGACCTATCTCAAACAACAACAAAAACCTACCCCTGGTGAACTGCAACCACCTTTTCCCTACACAACAAACCAGAACATGGGATTATTCTGTTTTCTGCCGCTTTCTTGTCTCTCCAGGGCATTACAGTCCTGTGGAAGAATGAGTTGGGGTCATGATTAAGCCAGAGGTTCCCAAGCTGAGGTTCAAAACCCAGGGATGCCACCACATCCAGTAGCTATGTGATCTTGTGTTGTACCCCATGGTGTCTCAGTTCTCTCGTTTGTAAAATCGTGTGTGCAACGGAGGTCCATCCTTTTCTGCTGCTTGCTCTCTTCCTCTCTTTCTGTCTCTCTCTCCCTCCCTCCTTCCCTCTTCCTTCCTTCCTTCCTTCCTTCCTTCCTTCCTTCCTTCCTTCCTTCCTTCCTTCCTTCCTTTCTTTCTTTTTGAGACAAAAATCTTGCAATATCACCCTGATAGGCCTAGAACAAGATAACGTAGCTCAGGGTGGCCTCAAGCTTGCTCTGGCAGTCAGGCCCTATAGATGTGGCAAAATCAGGAGATGGGGGGGAAGGAGGTGGAGGACAGCTCTGATACATAGTAACTTCTCCAATCAGTAAGGCTCCCACTCACCAACAGCTACAAAGTATAAGATGTATCAAAGTCCTCCAGTCCGGAAGACCTGCTCGGCAGAAAAGGCACCTGCTGAGCAAGCCTGAGGAAGACCGAGCCCAGGGTACAAAGAGACCCCACTCTCAGAAGTTGTCCATTGACCATACACACCCCCACCCCCTCCCACCCCCCACACCTCCCCACACTCCCCCCACCCTCACAGATTTTAAAAATTAAGTCTTCCGGTGATCCTCTATTGGGGAATATTTAAACTGCCCCCATTTCCTTCACAGTTCTACATGGTTCTGAAGAAAGCACCTTGGCAAATCTGTTTTTCTGCACCCAGTGTGTACATTTTCATTCTCTTACACAGTAGTATCAGTTGCTGTCTGCCATGTATGCATGCTATATGAATTCCTGTGGATGAACCCTTCCCCAGTTCCTTTGGCCAACACTAGCAGCTGGCAATTTTTAAAAACTGAGTTCTGGCAAATAAGATAAATCTCATGATCTTGATTTGCATTTCCTGGGTTTTTAGTGAAGTTGAATATTATTTTGCATGTTTATTCTGCATTTATTCGTGGGAGGGCACTTGTCACGTGTGTGCCCCAGCCTGCACACAGAGGTCAGAGGACAGTTTTCAGGGGTTTCTTGGGTTCTCCAGGAACTGATCTCAGCTCACCAGACTCTCTTCAGGTGTCTTTACCCTCTGAGCCACGTCTCTTTCCTTTGGTTTGTTTCTGAGAGTTGCCCTGACTGACCTGAAATTCAGTTTATAGACCTGGCTGGCCTTGAACTATCAGAGACGCTACCTTCTTAGTGTTAGAGGTATTTACCGCCATGTGTGGCTCAATGCTATTTCTTCAATCAGTGGAGATAATTTGCATTTTCTATGAAACTGTAAAGTTTAACTTGATTGTATGTAACTTTTTGTTTTGTTTTGTTTTTCAAGACAAGGTTTCTCTGTGTAGCCCTGGCTGTCCTGGAATTGACTTTGTAGACCAGGCTGGCCTTGAACTCATAGAGATCCACCCGTCTCTGTCTCCCAAGTGCTAGGATTAATGGTATGTGCCACCACTGCCTGGCTATACCCAATTCTTTAATGTGATCATATTCTTCATTTCTGTAATGATGCTCTCCTATTTCTAAATTGGTTTGTTTAAACCCATTTTCCTTAAAAACAAAAAAGAATGGCTGAGGAAGAACTTCAAGTCATCCTGCACTATCTCTAGAGTGACAGGGACTGTAGTCATGTGCCACCACCCCTGGTTTATGCCATGCTTGGGATCAAGTCCGGGACTTTGTGTGTTCTGGACGAGTACTCTACCAACCTAGCTATATTCCCAACACTCACAACTGACTTTTGGTTTAGACATCTGAACTTTGTCTTTGTGGTTGTTTTGTGTTTATCTGGGGTGGAGAGGACATGCTTGGGTGTAGGGGTCAGAGGACACCCCACAGGGGTTGGCTCTCCACACTGTGGGTTCTGGGGATTGAACTCAGGTCATCCTCAGGCTTGGGGGCAAGTGCTTTTACCCACTGAACTGCTTCAGCAGCCCGGCTCTTTTCTTTATAAAAAAGAAAACAGCTTCTGCTTTATCTTTATTAATTTTCCTGCTCTATGTGATTAGGTCTATTTGATTCTCCTTTTCTGTCACCCCAAGTTAAGTGCTTAACTTAGTTCTAATCTTCTTTTCTAACAAGTGTGTTTGAAGAGATCATTCCTCTGTCACTTTATTTGAATTTTACAAATTTGAGTATGTAGCGTTCATACCGTCATGACTCGAACGCAATCTGATGTTTTAGTTCTAATTTCTGCCTAATCTCTAAGTCATGTGTCATTTCAGTTTTGATTTCCTCTTTAACATAAGATGTCTTTCAAAATGTGCTATATGCTGGGTGTGGCCCCACGTGCCTTTAATCTCAGCATTCAGGAAACAGAGGCAGAAAGATGGGTTCAAAGCTGGCCTAGTCTACATAGGCATCCCTGTCTCAAAAAAAAAAAAAAGTGCTTTATAATTACAAATGAGTAGGGCTTTTCTTTTCCCTATTGTTAATTTCTGGTATTGATATTCCATGGACACTTTGGGTCTTAAAGTTTGGGGAAAATTATTGAAATTTTGTGGCCATGGGTAGTTGAAAAGATTATCTTTTGAAAATACTGTAAGAATACACTTATTCTTTAAATCAATTAAATATTATTAATTATGTAGCAAATTTTTACTTTTTATCCAGTATGTCAAGCCTCCCTCTCCACCCTTCACTTATTTATTTCCAATTGCTTCTCTCTGGCTCAGCATTCTTTGTAACCTGCTCTGGCCTTGAACTCGACTCTTCCTGCCTCAGCCACCCAAGTACTGAGGCAGAGAGAGAGAGCATCACCATGTTGCTGGCTCTTCTCATTCTATTCTCAACTCCTGGAATCCCTGGCTAGCTGAGATTGAATTTCTTGGAGTCAGTCTGCAGGTCATGTGACATTGTTCATATAGACACGTTGAGAACTCTCTCACCCAGTCTGCCCCCTGAGGCTGCACTCCTGTAAAGGTGGGGTGCTGAGCCCTTTGCCTCAGGCTCTGCCTCTTCAGGAACTTAGACTATGGTCAAAGCCCAGCACCATTGACTTGGGGGGGCGGGGCTTGAAGGCTCTTCCAGGATGGGTCTTCCTCCCAGTTTTTCCAGGCTCTCTCAGGGTGATGAGATAGCCCAGGGAACCTCAGCAATGGCTTGTGCCTGACCCCCCCACCCTCACCCCAAGGCCTTATCCCTATCCTTCAAAGGAAGCTCCAGGATTGAGTTACTCACTTCCCCAACCCCCATGGACCTAAACAGATTAGTGGTTACCCGAGGCTATCATAGTAGCCAGATGAATGCCAGTGTCTAATTGCCTTTTTTTGTTTATTTTGGGTTTTTTATCTGTTTTGTTTCGTCTTTTTATTTTTGAGACAGAATCTCAAGTAGTCTAGGCGAGCCTCAAATTCATTTGTAGCCAGGGCTGAATTGAACTCCTGATCCTCCTTCCTCTGTCTCCCAAGGGCTGGGATTACAGGCGTGACTGTAATTTCTAGTTGGTGGTCTTGTCTCTTACCTAGGGCCCAGCAGAAACACATGGATGGAGACTCAGGTTGCCTTCTCTGGGGAAGGGGATGACTATGGCCCGAGCCAACGACCAACACTTACCATGACAGGAAAGGTTGTTAGGAAAAAGCAGCCCTTCTGGAGCTTTGGTAACCTCAAAGCCGGAAGGCAAAGCTTTTGTCTAATACCCTCCTGTAGAATTGTCTCTTTTTCTGCTGGTCCAAGGGGAAGAACTGGTCTCGAAGCAGGGCCAGTTGCTTCCCTAAATATAATAAACATGACTCCCCCCACCCCCAGGGGGGGGGCCGAGAGAGATTCAAAGGGGAGAGGGGCTGGTGGCTTGAATCCCCTCCCCATAACTCATGGTGACAGAAGAAAACTAGCCCCTGAAACTGTCCTCTGGTGACCACACAAGTGCCGTGACATGTGAATGGGTGTGTGCCCACACAGTGGTAATAAATAAAACAGTAAAAATGGAAGATATAAGAAATATTTCATTTTTTGATAAGCCAAATAATTGAAGATTATTCTTTTTGTTTGTTTGCTTTGTTTTGTTTCTTGAGAAGGGGTTTCTTTGCATAGCTCTGGCTCTCCTGGATCTCACTCTGTAGACCAGGCTGGCCTCAAAGTCAGAGATCTGCCTGCCTCTGCTGGGATGTAAAGGCATGTGCTGCCACCACTCATAGAATTGAAGATTGCTCTAGTGAGTGATAAAAGTAAGTTTAGCAGCCACTGACAGGGCAATTTCAGGTGCCAAGAGCTGTCTTAGCCTCCAGGGGTTCAGAGCTAAGTGTGTTCCAAACAGAAGTCTAACAATATTGTTTCCTTCTGTCTTAGGGTTATATTGCTATGAGGAAACACCATGACCAAGCAAACTTGAGGAGGAGAAGGTTTATTTGACTTACATTTCCATCACGGAACCCATCAGGGCAAGAACCTAGAGGCAGGAGCTGACGCAGAGGCCATGGAAGGGCTGGTTACTTACTGACTTGCTTCTCATGGCTTGCTCAGCCTGCTTTCTTTGCTTTGCTTTCTTTCTTTTTCCCTCTCTCTTCTTTCTTTCTTTCTTTCTTTCTTTCTTTCTTTCTTTCTTTCTTTCTTTCTTTCTTTCTTTCTTTTTGAGACAGGTTCTCTCTACATAGTTCTGACTGTCCTAGAACTTATATGTAGACCAGGCTGGCCTCAAACTCACAGAGATCCTCCTGCCTCTGCCTCCAGAGTGCTGGGATTAAAGGCATACCCCCCGCCCCCCAGCTCAGCCTGCTTAAATGACTCTAACCTGTGTCAGGTTGACATAAAATTAGCTAGCGCACCTATTAAACAACAAACAAACAAACACCCCCCCCCCAGGAGTTTCCTATTGTTTAGAAGCTAAATTTTCAATATCCTAATATAAGGTCCTCAATAATCTGGCTTCGAGCACTGCCGGAGTCCTCTCTAGATTCTTACGTCTGAACCCTGCACCCCCAGCCACTCTGGACCACTTACATTATCCAAATATTGTGTTCTTTCATTGGATTAGGCCATGACACAGCAAAGCCACTAACTAGTCAATATTGATTGACAGCAAGGCTCTAGAAAGTTCATGTGCAAAGGTCAAGAAAAGCAAAAGATACGGTCCAAAAAAAAAAAAAAAATGGGAGCCAGTACAGCCAGCTAAACTTAAAGAACAATCTAAGCGGCCGAGGTCTGAAACAGAGAAGCAACTTGAAGATGGAAATGGCGTGGGTCACTCCTGCGACTGCAGACGGGTGTCAATACTTGTTTGAAGTTTAAAAGCAATTTCACTTATCCTGTTCCCTGAGCTGACTCAAATGGAACTTGAGTTTCTGCCAGATCTAAGAAGCAAAGAAGGTAGAGGGGAGGAGAAGAGAGGCGGGAGAAGGAAAGAGGTAGGAAAGGAGACAATATTATGGCTTAGATTGCTTTCCCGGCTACCTCCCATTTACCTCTCATGCAGCTCCAAAGGCAGCCATGTCTTCCCTCTATCCCAGGAGGGCTGAGGCTCTGGGCAGCCACGCCCGGCTAATCCCTGGAAGAACAAAGGCTCCAACACAAACACTTTTGCTTCAAGTTCGGATTTCTCTATGCTTCACGGTAAGGAACTGGGAGCCACGTGAGGACATCCTATATTGACACAAGAGCAGATGCCAACTCCTGAAAGTCCAGAGAGTTACCTCAAGTCATCACCAGGGAGCAGCAGAAAAGGTGGCAGAAAAGTCAGAGAGAAAACGGCCTGAGTAAATATCATTAGATTAAAAACATTAAAAAGAAAAAAAAAAAAAAAAAAAGATCCACAGTGTGTGCCCGTGTGTGTCACACACGCAGTGGCCAAAGGACAGTTTGGAGGAGTCAGTTTTCTCCTTTCACCCTGTGGGTCCCAGCCACTGAACTCCGGTCACCAGGCTTGGCAGCATACATTTGTACCAGCTGAGCCACCTCATCAGCCTAGAATGTTTTTTTTTGTTTGTTTGTTTGTCATTATTTAAAAACTACAGTTCTTGTCTTGGTGAGGCAGTGAACGTTTTTAATCATATCACCCGGGATGTACAGGCAGGAAGATCTTTGTGATCTCAGGGTCAGCCTGGTCTACATAGTGAGTTTTAGATCAGCCAGGGCATCATCGTGAGACCTTGTCTCAAAACACCAAACCAAACAAACATACAATCAAACTCATTACCTGACAATCTTTGAGCCGGTCAGAATGTTATAAACAGATCAGAAACAGAGATTTGAGGCACCCAAATCACGGGTTTGAAATGTTTGGGCAAATTTTAGAATGTTTATGATTGGGGTCATGTTCAGTCATATATTTTAGTTTGCAGTATGCAGTGTCTTCACCAAATTGAAAAGCACCGAATTCCCTAACAGAAACTTAGAGAAGGGCCATAGATAAAAAAATGTACACAAACAAGGCCGGAGAGACGGCTCAGTGGGCCAAGGGCTCACTGCCGGAATGCCTGACCACTGACCTCAGTCCCTAGAACTCAGGAAAGAAGAAGCCTGATTCTACAAAGCTGCCCTTTGACCCTCACATGTCCACAGGGACATTCATGCACCCCCACTCACACACACACACACACACACACACACACACACACACACACACACACAAATAATAATACATAGAAATAAATACCTGAAACATTAAAAACATGCCTACCCTGCATCATCAAAGAAGCGTAAAGTAAAGCAACAAAAATATAATCACAATAGCCAAGAACTTGGGAAACAAATATTTAGTGGGAAATACAGGCTAGGAAGGTATTGAAAATGCAATGGGCCTCCACTGGGAGTACAATGATGTAGTATTTCTGGAGGGTGGTTGCCCTTTTGTACTAAGAGCCTTGGAAATGCCCTCGTGTGTAGGGGCTGTGGCTCAACAGCAGACTGCTTTTCTAACATACACTAAGCTCTGAGTGTAGCCATTAGTCATGGGGCCGTGAAAAGAAAGCATTCTCCTTTTTGACGAGGTAAGTTTACTGTATGATTTCCCCAAGGAAATAATCAGAGGTGTAGTTAAAGATTTCTACATAAAAATGTTTAGTATAGAATGTCAACAAATGTCCAACAGTGGTTAGATGAACTCTTGAAAATCCACCGGCGGTGATGTAGTATGCAGTCAGGAAAAAAGATCGGAGTCAGGGAAAATGGGACCGATGTAAAGTTGAGTGAACCGCGGGGGTACTCAGCTGCAGCAATGAGTGGGTAAGAGTGCTGTGTGAGGCGGAGGACCCGAGTTCAGTGGATCCCAGCACCTATGTAAAAACTCAGGAGTGAGTGTTTGCACACCTGTAACCAGGGCACTGTGGGAGACAGAGACCGGAGGACCGCTGGAACTTCCTGTATATCAACCAGGTTCAGTGAGAGACAGTCTCAAAAGGGTAAGGCAGAGGTGTTATCGATTGAGTGATGTCCTCCTCTGGCCTCCGGGCATCTGTGCTTGTATGCGGGTTCTATCCTGTCTCTCCTCTGCTCCTCCCCCTCTCCCTCTTTCTTCTCTCCCTCTCCCCCTCCCTCTCCCAGCGCAAAGGAATGGAGCAAGATCATGGTTATCACTGCACAATGAAAGATGATTTTCTTCTCATTTCTTCTTGGTTTTTATTTGTTTGTTTGTCTAGGGTTTATTTTTCCCCAAGATGTAGTTTCTCTGTGTACCACCCTGGCTGTCCTAGAACTCTCTCTGTGGACCAGGCTGGCCTCAAACTCAGAGAGCTCCACCTACCTCTGCCTCTTGAGTGCTGGGACTAAAGGCATGCGCCATTACCATCCGGCTTCTTCTCACTTTTTTTTTTAATTTTTTTTTAATTTTTATTTTTTTTTTGGTTTTTCGAGACAGGGTTTCTCTGTGTAGCTTTGCGCCTTTCCTGGGACTCACTTGGTAGCCCAGGCTGGCCTCGAACTCACAGAGATCCGCCTGGCTCTGCCTCCCGAGTGCTGGGATTAAAGGCGTGCGCCACCACCGCCCGGCTTCTTCTCACTTTTTAAATTTATAGTTTTTGACAGTCTTCTCCCCCCTTTTTGATAATTTATTTAATTTTATTTTATGTGCATTGATGAGAGGGTATCAGATCTCTGGAGTTACAGACAGTAGTGAGCTGCCATGTGGTTGCTGGGAATTGAACCCGGGTCCTCTGAGAATCTTACTTGTATAGTTCAGACTGTCCTTGAATTTGTTATGTGACCCAAACTGAACTTGAATTTGTGATCCTGTAGCCTCAGCTTCCAATCATGCATCACTATCTCTAGTTATTTTCTTTCTTCATTCCCCCATATAATTTGTGTGTGATCCAAATTTCCTACAACAAAGATTTCTAGGTTTGAGGCCTGAATTTTTTTTTTTGCAGATTTATTTTTCAGGGCAGGAGGCAGTGCAAATGCTCATGCTGTGACTTACGTGGAGGTCAAAGGACAACTTTGTGGAATTGGTCCTTTCTTTCACCTCTGTGTGAATTCCAGGGATCCAACTCAGGTCACCCGGCTTGCATGGCAAGTGCCTTTACCCACTGCACGCCTCACCCACCCAGACGTGTTATACTTGTCTTCTAAGAACTGAGTTCAGGGTCCTTTAAGAAACATTAGTTACTATTGGGGACAGTTTTGTTTGTTTGTTTTTGTTGTTGCTGTTGCTGTTTGTTCATTTTGTTTGTTTGTTTGTTTTTGGCCTGGGATAGTTTCACTGTTAAGTTGCAGAACACTTAAAATGCTTTAAAAAGTAAACCAGTTGCTAGCATTGTTCCTGTTTCTGTGGCTTACTTACATCTCCTTTTTCATGTTTATAAGAAAAGCTGGTGAGGTTTGCCATCAGATCCATGCGCAAAGGCAGGAAGAAGGGAACGGTGCTGTAGTGGTTCATTTATTAACTTCTTTATTATTTATCAGTGTTAGGGATTCAACCCAGGTCCTTGTCTATGTCAGGGAAGCACTGAAGTGTGTGCCCCCCCCACCCCTCCCCGCCCCACCCCGCCCCTCCCCCACTCCTCCCCCACCCCGCCCCCACTCCCACTCTTAGGTTTTGAGACATGGTATTATTATGCAGTCTAGGCTAGTCTTGAATTCTCTTTCTCCCAACTGAGATCACAGCCAAACACCATCATGCCTGGCTACTGTTCCCTGGAGAGGTGAGAGTTTGTTCCTCCCCCAGGGAGTCTAGCCTGTGGTTACTCCCATCTACACAGTGTGGGGGGAGTGGTTTTTTTTGACTTCTGGAAGCTGGGTCATAAGAGGCCACGTGCCTTCCACATGGCTCTCTTTAAGTGTCCACTCTTCAGAGACTCCCTCTTGGAATGTTTCTTCTTAGAAGCAGCAGCCATGCCACGAGAAGCCCAGGCCCTGCAGGAAGTGTAGAGGCCACACGGAAAGAGTGCCAACTGAGCCTAGTGTTGGACTCACCTCAGCCCAGGGGTCAGCATGGGAGTCTCCAGTCTTGCGAGGTCCAGCTCAGGAATCGCTGGCCACACGTGGTTATTTAAAGGTCAATTTCATTGAAATTAAAAACAAAACAAAACATTAAAATCCATTTTTTTTTAGCCACTCTGGCCATAGCTCATGGGCGTCAGGAGCCCATGTGGCTAGCACATTTGACAGCACAAATGCATCCTCTTTCCATCTTTGGAGAAAGTTCCACTGTGCAGATCTGTTCCAGATGATTCTCCATGAGCGTCTGAGTCTTCCCAGCCGAGAGGTTCTAATCATTGTAGAGCAGAGACAAGCCACGCATGCCCACGTGCCTTCTGAATTCCTGACTGGCAAGGTCCATAGGCACAACACAATGGGTGCTTTCTACCATGATAGATGGGATTTTGGGATAGCTTGTTATGTGGTAATGGTGAGTGGAGCAAACCCCTTTGAAAAGAAATACTTCCCCTAGTCTATCCCAGCTGACTTTTGCATGACATTGGTAAAACAGTGTGTCCCAGTGCTGTTCCTACTACAGTGACGCCTGGGAGAGGATGCACTTAGCTCTTGTATAGCCTCTTCAGTCAGGAGACTGAGGGGCGGGGGTGGGGGGTGGGGAGTAGGGGGGGTGGAGGTCGTGGGAATCCATTGAGCTTGCACCAGTGTCTGCCACAATTGGTTGTGTATAATTTTAGTAAGCCAGGCTACATAATAACATATGCAACCCATGCTTTAAAATGTATTTAAAGTACTCTAATAACATTCACTCTTAGAGAACTTTAAATAAACGTTCTTTGTACTCAGAATGTCTTCAACACAGTACTGCTCTTGGAATCTGTGCTATAATCCCTTGCCAAAATCAAAATCCTCATCTTGGGCTAATGGAAAGTCACTTCAAGAATTGGTTTGGGCTTTTGCTCATCAGGATAATAAGGAGGGGGCAGGTTAGATGGAGACATTCTCCTCTTGGTTTAAGTTACCTCCATGGAATTCCTTGTATAAAAGATAATTAGGTTTGGTCAGAGTTACCTAGTTATCTCATAGTTACACTAGAATATACAAGTTATACCTGAGTGCCAGTCTGTTCTGGAGAATGCAGGGCCCTCTTTTACAAACTTGGGCAGAAGAAAACCACACTGAAGTTTCCTCAGACACTACAGCATTGCCATCCTTTGAGAAATAATTAAGAAAGAACTGCTTTCGTTGGTAATAACTTAAAGATTACTTTGTAGTCTGGGTTTGTTAAGATAGGTTCTCAATATGTACTTCAAGCTGACCTTCAGCTGGACCTTCATGCTTCACCTCCCTCAGAACTGGAATTATAGGTATCTGCCACTTTGCATATATATATATATATATATATATATATATATATATATATATATATATAATTTTTTTTTGAGGTAAAGCTTCATGAGGCCCAGGCTGGCTTCTAACTTACTATGTACCTTAGGATTACCTCAACCTCCTGATTCTCCTGCCCATACTTCCCAAGTACTAGCATTACAGGCACTAGTCACCATACCTGGCTCCTACATATAATCTTGTTTGTCTGTGGCAGGATCTCACTGTATATCCAAGACAGACTTAGAACTCAAAATTCTTCTGCCTCAGTTTCTGCTAGGATTAGAGTTGTGCACCACCACATCCAATATACAGATTTCTTATCAATTTAAAAACCTATATCTATGGTTTGTGTTACAGAACTATTTAAGGAGAAACAAGTAACAATAATAACAACGTATTTGTGTGTTGCTTTATTTTCTAGTAAAGTTAAAAGGTCATTTCTCAAGCACTCTGGCCCTTACTGAATATTCTGGGTAGTGACTGTTCTCTAGGTATCTTGTTTCTGTTTACAGGGAAGCAAAATAAGAGAAAATTTAGGATGGTTTTCTCTTAGAAATAGGGATGGTGTGTGTGTGTGTGTGTGTGTGTGTGTGTGTGTGTGTGTGTATGTGTGTAGGACACTTGAAATCACTGTACTTTATGATATTGGATTGATATTGGATATTTACCAAACAAGTGTTCTCTTTATTATAAGACACCCCTCCATGATTTCTTAAAGATGTGAGGATGTGAAAGGGAGGGCTGTGGTTTCTAGTGAGCATATTTCTTTCCTTTCTTTTTTTCTTTTTTCTTTTTTTTTATTTTTCTTTCCTTTCTTGACTTTGGGATACTAGGGATTGAATCTCGTAGGTCTTTGCATATGCTAGGCAAAGGAAAAGCAGACTCATGCCAGTCCCAAAGTATGCAATTATTTTTCTTTTACTTATTTATTGATAGGGTCTTATTATGTAGCTCAGGCTGGCTTAAAACTTGCTATCCTCGCTGGGCAGTGGTGGTGCACCCCTTTAATCCCAGTACTCGGGAGCCAGAGGCAGGTGGATCTCTGTGAGTTCGAGGACAGCCTGGTCTACAGAGCGAGATCCAGAACAGGCACCAAAGCTACACAGAGAAACCGTGTCTCAAAATCCCCCCCCCCACCCTGCTATCCTCCTGACTCAGCCTCTCAGGAGTGGCTTACACCACTGAGCTACAGCCCCGGCTCTTTTTTACATCTTGAGACATGGTCTTACTGTGTTGCCCAAGTTGACCTTGAACTCACTTTGTAACCCAGACAAGCCTTGAACTTCGATCCTCCTGCCTCATCCTCCTGATTATCTGTTATTACAGGCCTGAGTCATCAGGTCCTGAGAAGACTCTCTTGATTGTAACACTACCTGGAGCCTCAGATCAATTTTTTTTTAATCTCTATAAATCTATATAGGTTTAAGTGATGATTTAGCAGTCTACACTGCTGTAGAATCCTAAAGTAAATGTTAAATAGTAATTAGCTGGGAGGGATCCTTTAAAGTGCAATACTTGAATAAAATGTATTTTAAATTCAGTGTGGTAGTACAGCACTATGGTTGGGCTTTTGGGTTGAGACCCTCTCATACCTCCCAGCCCTCACTGTCAAGAGTTCTGGAATTAACCCATAACAATTTTGTCTGTTTTTATTTTTATTTATCTATTTTTTTTTTTTTTTTGAGACATGCAGCTCAGGCAGGCCTGGAACTTGCCTTGTAGCCCAGGCTGGCTTTGAACTTGTGGTCCTTCGGTCTCAACCTGAATGCTGGGATTTATAGGTGTGTGTCACCATGTCCACCTAACTCGTGCATTTTTAAACTGCTGTTCCTAATATTTAACCAGTCTGTAGCAGATAAATGCTTTAGGACCAACTCAATTGTACACTGAAAAAATTCAGGAAAGAGAGAGAGAGAGAGAGAGAGAGAGAGAGAGAGAGAGAGAATGTTCCTTTCCTCTAGAGAATTCTTGAAAAGTATAGATAAGCTTAACAAAATTATGATTCATCTATTTTTAGTTAGACATTTCAATCTCAGCCAAGCCTAATATGCTCCCTAATTATAGTGATATATTTTCCAAATTACAAATTAAGACACATGGCCCAGCACATGTGTCTGTAATTCTGAGCGTTTGGTACAGTAACACTATTTGCCTAATGGTAATAAATTATGCTTCTAGGGCACATAAAAAAATAAAGTGTTTCTCTTGGTAAGCCATTCCCAAAATATTTTACCTAGATCCTTGCAATTTCTGTGCCCAGCTAACTATAGAATTTAAAACGCCTGATTTCTGTGACAAATTGTTTACTTCAGAAAAGCAAAAACACACAACCAAGGAAAACAATAGACAAATAACTTACATTAAAAATATTTCGCTGCAGGACGCTTTAATTTTAAATACTTGCCATGCTTTCAAAACCTAATCCCATCCTGTTTGCAACTAGAAAGTCCAAATGCTAAATATAAAACAGAATTGAAAACGTTTCTGAGTAAAACTGCTATGTTCTTAAAACGCTGCCCAAGTTTTAGGAACCTGTGCAATAAACAAGAAATGGGTCACCTGACCGGTCCCCACCCCACCCCTTGGCCCATTCCACAATCCCTCCCCTTCTCACACGCTTTGAGACTTTAGAAATATATTTTCTCAAAGCTGTTCCTTCTAAAAGAGGAGGTGGAAACCCACGCAAGCAGGTCCGAGTGCAAAAAAAAGGCTACATCCAGACTTCTGCATCTATTAAAAAAAAAAAAAAAGTCTCCTGGCAAGCCACATAGACACGGGTTTGTGCCCTAGGTGGTACAGATGGTCTACACAGGCGGTGAGTTGGTTTAACCTCTAGACAGAGGCTTAGAACTGCCCGTCCTGCAGTGTTAAGGGCAAGGCAGCAGCACCGGGGTCGGTTTTTTCCAGGAAGCATGCCCCGAGTGCCCGACAGGGAAGGGGAAGGCCAGGCCTTGGGCGTTTCATTCACGGCTTCGCTTTCTCCCCCCTCCCCTACCTGGCTCCCCCTCGACTTTCTCTCGCCTGTACCCAGTCCTAGTTTGACGTCCGTCTCCTGGATACCAGACAGCCAATCGTCTGACCGCTAACGTCCAGGGCGACCAATCAGGCATCGTTGCTACCTGTGAGTAATTATTTTTAGCCGACAGGAACGCCCCGTTCCACTCCCGAGGTAACTCGGATTTCTGGGCTGCAGCTTGTGGAGACGGCGCCTATCCGCGCCCCTGGAGTCCCTTGCGTCCCCACTCCCTAGACACCCGCACACAGTTCCGAAAACTCTCGCAAGGCTCCTCAGCAAGGCACCGAGTTTATTTTGTGCGCCTGGGTGAAAAGCCCCCAAAATGCACGCGTGGGCGCACAGGCAGTCGTCACATAGGCTGTTTGGCATCGTGTCGCTAGCTGGGACGTTTGATATAAGATGATGT
Source organism: Peromyscus eremicus (assembly GCF_949786415.1). NCBI lineage: Eukaryota > Metazoa > Chordata > Mammalia > Rodentia > Cricetidae > Peromyscus > Peromyscus eremicus. The sequence continues at coordinate 77,006,687 of NC_081423.1, forward strand.
TTCTTACGGTCTCAAGCCACCCCCATGTCCAAGCTGCTGCTAGGTGGCCCGGGGAGGTCTGGCCTGGGGGAGGGGGGGGGCGGGGAGGGGGCTACGGAGGCAGTTAAACTGTCACCTGGGCGGGAGGTGCAGCGAGGTGGCCTTCCTTCCCCGCCCCCAGGTTCTGCAGTTGTCACTCTCGGGGTGGCGGTTGGCCTAGGCCCTGCGGGGATTAATACTCAATGAATCGGGCGCACGAGTCCGGGTCACCCGGGGGTGGGCTGGAGACCCACAGGACAGCTCGCCCAAGAGCTGGGTTCTCCTCGGCCACAGTCTCACTCGGAAGCAGCCCTTTCCGTGTTCTCTGCCCTCCCTCCCCGAACCTCGGCCTCGCCTCGCGGCCGGCCCCCGCCGCGCCGCCACCTGCTCCGCTCCCCTCCCCCTCAGTCCCCGGCGCCCGGCCGCCCCACCCCTATAGCCCTCCTCCAATCCCGTTCCAAGGTCTCCCTTAACCCCGCCCCGGGCCTCTCGGAATGGTCGGCTCATTGGTCGTCGAGCTGCCCGGGGGGCGTGGCCACCCCCCCCGGCGGCCGTCGGGACGTGGGCAGGCGGGACTTGGCCAATGGCGTCGGGGGGGCAGGGCAGGGGCGGAGTCGGCGCGGCCCCGGGGTGAGGGGTGGGGAGGGCGGGACTGTGACGCGAGCGGCGCGCACCCCCGCGGAGGCTGGGGGCGGGGAGGAGGCTATAAAACGAGAGGCGGGGCGCGCGCCGCGGCAGAAGGAGCGAAGCTCTGGCCCGGCGCGCAGAGGGCGCTGTACGGGGACGCAGGGCCGGGCCGCCGGGCTGTGTGGAGAAGCGAGCGCGCTCGTCTGAGCCTGTCGTCCCCCCTCCACCCCAGAGCCGGAGCAGCGAGCTCCCGGGCCCGCCCGAAGCGTCCGTCGCGCGTCCGGCGGTGGCGACGTCTTGCACCCGGCCGCCTCGCCGCTCCCGACCCACCCGCGCCCCCGCCCGCCGCCCCTTCTCCCCCGCCCAGCCGCGGCTCGGCGGCGGCCGCAGCCCCGGAGCAGCCTGTAAGTACGGCGGGGCGGCGGCTAGGGGGCCGAGGGAGGGGCTGCAGCGCCCTATGAGCCCGGGTGCGGAGGGACCTGCCGCGGGGACCCGAGGGAATGGAGTGGCTCCGGAGGGCCTGGCCCCGAGGCTCGGCGGGCCGGAGGGCGGCCGGGAGGAGGGAACACCGGGGGTGGGGAGCGGCGCCCGGGCAGGGGGGAGGGGGCGCCGGAGTACTGGGATCGGGCCGGGACCGGTGCTCTGGGATGCTGGCCGGGTCCCAGGAGCCTCGAGCGGGGAGCGGAGGTGGGGGGAAGGCAGGGTCAGGTTACGGCGGGGGAGGGGATGGCAGGGCGGCCCGCGCCGCGACCTGCCGGTGTCGGGGGCCGCGTCCTCGGGGCGGCCGGAGAGCCTGCTCTCCATTTCCCGGGGCCGAGCTCCTCCTCCCCGAGCAAGGCTAGTAGTCTTCCTCCTCCTCCACCTCCTCTGGCTGTTTCTGCTGCCGTAGCGCTCGGGCTCCCGGCGCTGTGAGCAGAAATCTAATGAGACCCAACTGGCTGTTTATGTAATTCTTCACAGTCCTGTCTTAAGGCGTTGCTTTAAAAACTACCTTCCACCCAGCCTGCCTGGGCTCGGCTGCACCTTTAAGCAATCCAGCTGAATCTGCTCTCTCTGCCGGCACTCGGCTTTCGGCTTGGAAAGTGTAGTTTGGGGGCAACACGGAAGATTCTTTGCCCTTTGTCACCAAGAATATGGAAAATGGAACAGACGGATTAACACCAGCTTGATTGTTTTAAATGCCCTTTTTGATCAACCTCGGTATACAAATAGCTCTCCCTTGGAAATACCTCTGTTTGCCCTTGATCTTTTCTTATCCCCACCCAGTGCTGATCCAGCAAACGTTTAAAGGTCGACCTTATCGTACAAGCCTCTCCAGGGGCTGTTCGTTTTATCCGGAGAGGGAAGGAGGTGTTTTTTGTTTGTTTGTTTGCTTTTGTTTTTGTTTTTTTAATTAGAATAAAACTGAGAAACCCTGCCCTTTAAACAGAGTAATCAATAAGAGTTTTAAACTGCTTGTTTTTCTTATCCTTGCAGCTGAGAGGAATTTCAGAATGAGAGGGGGATGGGGTGGGGGGGACAATACACAATAAAAAGAAAAAGGGTCTGAAAAGAGCAGTTATGTGAGTGTCCTTGGCACAGTTAAAACTATGGGAGATAATTTGGTTTCTATCATTTACCAAGGTGACAGTTCATTTAGGACCTTTAATTTTAGCATCATGTACTTTGAAAATTAAAAACAATTTTTGTAATTTACAACATTCCCAGATATTTAACATAGAACAAATTTAAATGTGATGTTACCAAAATGAACTAAGATACAAGAGTCACTTCTAAAATGGTGAATGTCGAGAAAACTAATGACCAACTTGTAAAAGTGGAGTGTGTATGTGGGTGGGTGAGCGCAGTACACAGCTCCTCGTACACACTGGGACAGTTGAGAGGAAGGATACATAATCTGGAGGTGCCTTAAATTCTGCTGGGAAGCAGTATACAGTAGCTTAAAATGCTGTTTACCTGTGAATCGTTTTCAATTCAGTGATTTTATTTTATTTTTTATTTTTTTACTGTCTGTCCCTTTATTTTGCAGTGATATTTTCCAGGCTTTCTAGCCTGGCTAGAACATTTTCAAAAGACATTTTCAAAAGTGAAATTGCTTTGGGTAAAAAGCTTTGGAGCTACTACATTGATCTTATTTGGACGTGTTTGCTTTTGTTTTGTTTTCTTAAAGGAACAAGACCACGAAAGGTTGAAGGATAATCTAATACCAGCGCTTTGAATGAGAATTTGTTTCTCTGCCACAAACTGATTTTTTAAAATTTTATTTTTCTGGTGGAGGAGTTGAAACAAACCTAACTTTTGTGGCAACGCAGCTATGCAGCTTGAAATCCAAGTAGCACTAAATTTTATCATTTCATACTTGTACAATAAGCTTCCCAGGAGACGTGTCAACATTTTTGGTGAAGAGCTTGAAAGACTTCTTAAGAAGAAATATGAAGGGCACTGGTATCCTGAAAAGCCATACAAAGGATCAGGGTTTAGATGTATACATGTAGGGGAGAAAGTGGACCCAGTGATTGAACAAGCGTCCAAAGAGAGTGGTTTGGACATTGATGATGTTCGTGGCAATCTGCCACAGGATCTTAGCGTTTGGATCGACCCATTTGAGGTTTCCTACCAAATTGGTGAAAAGGGACCAGTGAAGGTGCTCTATGTGGATGACAATAATGAAAATGGATGTGAGCTGGATAAGGAGATCAAAAACAGCTTTAACCCGGAGGCCCAGGTTTTCATGCCCATAAGTGACCCGGCCTCCTCAGTGTCCAGCTCTCCATCTCCTCCCTTTGGTCACTCTGCTGCTGTCAGCCCTACCTTCATGCCCCGGTCCACTCAGCCTTTAACCTTTACCACGGCCACGTTTGCTGCCACCAAGTTCGGCTCCACCAAAATGAAGAACAGTGGACGTAGCAGCAAGGTAGCACGTACTTCTCCGATCAACCTCGGCCTGAATGTGAACGACCTCCTGAAGCAGAAAGCCATCTCTTCCTCAATGCACTCTCTGTATGGGCTGGGCCTGAGCAGCCAGCCTCAGCCACAGCAGCAGCAGCAGCCATCCCAGCCGCCGCCTCCACCACCACCTCCACAGCAGCAGCAGCAAACCTCTGCTCTGTCTCCCAATGCCAAGGAATTCATTTTTCCTAATATGCAGGGTCAAGGTAGTAGTACCAATGGAATGTTCCCAGGTGACAGCCCCCTTAACCTCAGTCCTCTCCAGTACAGTAATGCCTTTGATGTGTTTGCGGCCTACGGAGGCCTCAACGAGAAGTCTTTCGTAGATGGCTTGAATTTTAGCTTAAATAACATGCAGTATTCTAACCAGCAATTCCAGCCTGTTATGGCTAACTAAAAACAAAAACAAAAACAAAAGAGAGAACATGTATCGTACAAGTTAAAATGCATCGGCCCAAGGGGGGAATTTTTTTTTTTTTTTGCCTCCTTGAGATTTTTTTTTTTTTTTAAAGCTTATAGTAAGGATACATTCAAGCTTGGTTACAAAATAAAACATGCATCATTTTTCATTTGCCAACCAAGCACAAAGTTATTTTATACTGACTGTATATTTTAAAGTATACTCTCAGATATTGCCTCTTACAGTATTTAAGATATAGCAAGGACATGGCTGATTTTTTTTTATATAAAAAATTGGCACTAATAAGTGGGTTTATTGGTCTTTTCTAATTGTATAATTTAATTTAGTACAAAGTTTGTAAAATATCAGAGGATATATATATTGTTTCTACGACACGGTATTGCATTTCTATCTTTTTACTACAGTGATCTGTGATAGCAGCTTCATGTTGTATTTTTTTTACTGAAATTGTAAAATATCCATCTTAAAGACATCAACTATTCTGAAATTGTGTACAGGATATTCCTTTAGTGGTGGAATTAAAATGTACGAATATTTGCTTTTTCAAAAAAATGTATTTTCTGTTAAAGGTTTAAAGATTTTTGCTATATATTATGGAAGAAAATGTAATCGTAAATATTAATTTTGTACCTATATTGTGCAATACTTGAAAAAAACGGTATAAAGTATTTTGAGTCAGTGTCTTACATGTTAAGAGGGACTGAAATAGTTTATATTAAGTTTGTATTAAAATTCTTTAAAATTAAAAATGCCTATTGTGTGGTCTTTGTTTTAAACCTTTGCTAGAAGTCTGGCTGGAGTTAGGTAATACATGCTCATGAAGAAGGAGTATCTGACTCCAGTCACAGGAATAGTGGAAGGCTGGGGCTCTGCTGGCTGGTCAAGGGTTTGCCAGAGCTGGGGTGTAGCTTGGTAGATTGTTTGCCTAGCATGCAAAAGCCGTGGGTTTGATCCCCAGCACCCTATAAGTGTAAGTGATACATGCATGCCTCTAGTCCCAGCAGTCAGGGTAGAGGCAGGAGGATCAGAAGTTCCTTGGATACATAGTTTAGGGCTACCTTGGGCTACATGAGACCCCCTTTTTTTTTTTTTTTTTTTTTGAGCTGAGGATCAAACCCAGGGCCTTGTGCTTGCTAGGCAAGTGCTCTACCACTGAGCTAAATCCCCAACCCCGAGACCCTTTCTTTAAAAAAAAATCCTACTCAAATTAGGGTGGACTAACCCCTCTTCGTTTCGTAACAACCTTCCTCAGGTTGGTTCATCCAGTGTTAGGAACGGTAAGGCTGGTCAGTCCTACTTTATAGCAATTGCTATTTAAAATGTTAACGCAGGAGAGAGAGGTGATGGGATGAAGTCAAACAATCTGACAGCATTTATTGGAAATGTATATGGAGAGGGAGCTCAGAAAACACTAGAAAAAGCAGCTGACCTACCCTCAAAAGATTTACTTCCTAATCCTTTATGTTCAGCCATTGCTTGTGGCTAGAGAGAATTTAGGATTAAAACCATCAACAGTTGGAAAACTTGCTAAATATTAATGTTTATGTGCCTTTTCCCAGTAAAATGTTCACATACTGTTATTTATTTTTGCAGATTGCATCCAATCTAGTTAGGGGGCTTTATAGATTATAATGCCTGAAGCTGTAGAATTTTGTTAAATTTTTTTTCTTATATTTTTCATTTTTTTGGCTGATGAATTAAAACACTTTCAAAATGGCAGATTGTGGTGGCAAATGCCTTTAATCCCAGCACTTGAGGCAGACTCAGAACTCTGCGTTCCAGGAAAGGCTGGTCCTCTAATTCCAGGCCAGCTGGAGCTACATAGACCCTGTCTTTTAAAACAAAACCTTTGGGACTGGTCATTTCATTGTTTAAATGTTTGCTGATACATGTTGGTGAGAAAATTGTCTTGAACTGGGAAGAACAGCCCTGCTTTTATAGTCAGGCACCAGCACTGTCTGGGTTACCAGTGAAATGAAGGTTTTTAGACACAAGCCTACAAAAGCCTTTTGTCACCCAAGCTGTCCAGAGCAATAAAAGTTTTAAGGCAACAGGCACTGACATAACAGAACCAAACTGCTCCTTGTGCTCCATGGTGAGGCCTTTGTCCGTGGTGGACAGAATGAGGCTATGAAGAAATATTGGAGTAGCAAGTGGAGCCTCACAGTGACCAGGTCACCAGTTCCTAGCTTTGGGGATCACAGTGTGAATAGCAACAGTAATTTAGAAGTTTTAAACACTAGTTGACAGAAACTTCGGTGAAGTTATCATAACTTTAACTTGGAAGAAAAAAGAGCTGACTGCTTTTCAAAACAGGGTAAGGCATCTCGACAACGTAGACAAAAGGATTTATAGAGATTGACGTGAGTGGTTCAGCTCTTAGGGAAAAGTCAACTTGGAACCTTCACATTAATCTGTGCTCGAGAAAGGTGAACTCAAAATTTTCTCTTGATTGGTTTCAGGAAAACTTGATTTGAGCTTAGTGTCTGAGTAGTTTGGGATTTTTTAGTTTGTTTTTTGTTTAAGAAAATGAACAAAGGCCCTGTTTGCATGCATTTTTTTTTCCTCATTAGGAATGGAAATTGTCTTAAAGGAACTTACGTCTGGCACATTTAGAAAAGCTTAATTCTAGATCTTCTCACTGTGTCATCAGTCTTGGGGCTTCTGTGTGAAGACTATTTCAGTTTACAGTTTGAGAAGTTATTTCCATAAGTCTGCCCCATCTTTTTGGCTCCAGTAACGTAGATCTTGTAGCAGCGGCTGAGTGCCCAACCCTGGAGTGTGACAGGCTTTCCAGGTCGCACTCTACCCAGGAGGAAGAAATGATAGCTTTGGAGTTCAGTGTATCCTGCCTGTTCTGCCTCTTCTCTGAAATCTTATTTTCTGAAGTAAGGTCTTAAGTAGCCCAGGCTGACTTCCAATTCATTTTATAGCTAATGATAGCTTTGAATCCCTGATCCTCCTGCCTCTGCCTCCCAAGTGCTGGGATTACAGGTGTGTATCACCACACAAAGCACATGACCTTCTGCAGTCAAAATGCTTCCTCACCAATTGCAATGATGTTCATCTATCGTAGCAAGTTAATTTCCTTTTTGAAGGAAAGCTAAAGTTACCCTGACACTGAAGATATTTTTCTAAATGTATGTTGGTGTTAATTTCATTCACAGAGATACTTAGGTACCTCCATCTTAACTGGGAGTAATGTAACCTTCAGAGCTTAGGTTATTTAAAAATAAGTCACTGAGAGCCAGGTATGAGGCACAATTTTAATTCCAGCACTCGGGAGGCAGAGGCAGGCAGATCTCAGAGTTAGAGACCAGCCTGGTCTACAGAGTGAGTTCCAGGACAGCCAGGGCTTCACAGGGAAACCCTGTCTTGTAAAAACAAAACAAAAAAATAACAATTAAAGAAGTCACTGTAACAGAAAATGAGATATGTTTCTTTGGATGAAGTAAAGTGCTGGCTGGAGACTTTCCTCCATACCTGTTCCATATACAAATAGAAAACATCATAGGCATGGAATATAAGTTATACAGTTGTCTTTTGGTATCCCTAAGGGATTGACTCCAGAACCTCACCACATTCCAAAAATCTGGGAATGCTCAAAACCCTAATATAGAGCATGTGATGCTTTCATATGCTCCATGCACATCTTCCCATATACTTTAAATCATTTCTAGATTATAATACCTAATATATTGCAAATGCCATATGAATATTTGCTATGCTACATTGTTTAGGGGCAATGACTATACGTACTGAATAAAAACAAAAGTTTTCAAGTGTTTTCTGCTTGTAAGGTGGTAAATACCTGGCTGCAAAACCCACAGACGTAGAAGGCTTTCTCTCTGCCCTTGGCTGGCTGGAATGCCTACCTTTGCCCAAGCTAGGTTTCTCCAGGGTAAGAGATGAGGAAACCAGCCTCATTAGAAGGCTGCATGAAATTGTCACTGCTGAGTAAGGGCCATGTCATTGTTCAGTGTTCCGGGAGGTCACTGGAGATCAGATTTCTTTCGTTTCTGTGGTATACTTGGAAAATCTTTTCCTCTTTTGGAAAGATCTAGAATCGATGTCTGTGCATGCAACTGGAAGAGGCATGCACTTGTGTTTTAAAAACCTTATAAATGCTCCAGTTAAATACTTCTACAGCACTCTGTGTGCCAGGCCCAGTTCTAACCCAGTTTACAAACCATGCGGGGTGGGGGTGGGGAAGAGACTGAGGCACACAGAGCTTGGCTTAAGATTGCATGGTCAGTAAGTGACATACTTGGGATTCAAACTCGGGTGGTCATGGCAGGGGTCGTGCCCTTAAATGCTAAACCATATTCCCTCAGATTAGTTGCTATTGTGATTTGAAGTCAAGAGAAATTAACTTATCTTTGATATTCCAGACACATGACTTGTAGAAGTTCTTCCCGAAGTCTTTCTCTAAAGGGTCTAATGGGGGGGGGGGGCGCATTTAGCCACGTGTCGATCACTTTTTTTTTTGGGGGGGGGCGCATTTTCGAGACAGGGTTTCTCTGTGTAGCTTCGCGCCTTTCCTGGAACTCACTTTGGAGACCAGGCTGGCCTCGAACTCACAGAGATCCACCTGCCTCTGCCTCCCAAGTGCTAGGATTAAAGGCATGCACCACCACCGCCCGGCAATCACTTTTTCATTATTGAGGCTATTAACTGAGAAACGGTTTAGCTGGTTGTGGTGGCACATGCTTGTAATCCCAGCATTCAGGGTGGGCCGGGGGTGGGGGATCAGGAGTTAAGAAGAGAGAAGACATGTCAAGTCCAATGAGCCCCTTCCAAGGGTCCGGCTCCAAGGACCTAAGGGCCTCCTAATGAATGCCACCTCTTAAAGGCCCACAGAAGCTCCCAACTGGGTCCATGCTGAGGACCAAGACCTTTAACAGATGGACTTTGGGGGATACTATTATGCGGACAATAGCACCATGCTCAGAGGTCACGGTGATGCTTTGCCAAAAATAGAGTATTTCAAAGTGCTGCAAGAGCGGAATGGCCTCTGACCACTGCTCCGTCTTTCTAGCCCCATTTCCCTCAGTTTATAAGCGTTGTGTGAGTTCCCTATGCTCAAGGCCGTAGATTGAATTCGACACTACTTCTAACTAAACTAAAACTCGCTGACTTCAGAGGCTATTTTTATTCCTTAGCTGTGATTTTTGATAAATACTCTAAGGAAAGGCAAAGTAACTTCCTGAAGTAATCTTCAATAATACATTTGTAGCACCTGTGATTTGTTTGTAAATTACTATTACTAAAGAGCTTCTCAAAGGCAAACTTTTGTAAGACATGATTTGTGTGTGTGTGTGTTTGTGTGTGTGTGTGTGTGTGTGTGTGTGTGTGTCAGGGAATCAGGAATCTGATAAATATTCTTTGACTTTTGAGCATGAGGAAACAAACTCTCATTTGTTCTTGGAAAAAAAATCCTTCAAGAATATTTTAATTAAAAGGGAAACTGGCTACATTTTAGAAGCATGATAATGAACTTCTTCTATACCCTCTAATGTTGCTATTAGTTTTGAACATGTTTAGATGTATGGTCATGCTCGAGTGTGCACACATGCAAGTACACACACACACACACACACACACACACACAGAGGAAAGCCCACTTTTAAAATATGTGGATTGAATCCTGTTATACAAAGATTCCTGCTATATAAATTTTAGGGTTGGTTAGCATTTGATTGGACTCTTAAAGTGGTTTTTGGGGGGGTTAGGTTTGACCACCAATTTTGTTATTGATGGAATTTAACTTGTAAGCAACAAGCTTCTCCTAGTCATTCCTCCATATTTGAGTTTGAAGACTTTTATATACTTTTTAATTTTAAAAAATTGTATGTGTGGGTAATCTTGAGGAGGTTGGAGGACAACTTCCAGGATTCATTTCTCTCTATCATGTGGGACCTAGGATGACTCAGGTCATCAGGTGCCTTTACCTGCTGGGCCATCATGCAGGTCCTCTATGTTTTTGAGGCAGAGTCTCTCTTAATTTCTGTTGCTTTGCTGAGTGTTCTTGCTGTGGAAGTCCATGTTAGCTGCTCTGTGAACTTCCAGCCGACTATCCTGACTTTACTTCCATCTCCCGTCCCATCAGAGATGTCTGTCTGTCACCTTGTTTAGCCTTTATAGTATTTTTTAGCCGGACAGTGGTAGTGCACACCTTTAATCCCAGCACTTGGGAGGCAGAGCCAGGTGGATCTCTATGAGTTCGAGGCCAGCCTGGTCTACCGAGCGAGATCCAGGACAGGCACCAAAACAACACAGAGAAACCCTGTCTTGAAAAAAAAAACGGAAAAAAAAAAAGTATTTTTTAGTGTCATGTTTGTGTGTGTGTGATGTGATGTGTGTGTGTGATGTGTGATGTGGTGTGTGTGTGTGTGTGTGTGTGTGTGTGTGTGTGTGTGTGTGTGTAGGTCAGAGGACAGCTTTATGGAATCACATCTCCCCTTCTACTTTTATGTGGGCTCCAGGGATCAAACCCACATCATTATTTTACCCATTGAGACATCTCACCAGCCAAGTTTTGGGGTCTGGCTATGTAGCATCGGCTGGACTAAATCACACACTTCCTGTTTCAAACTCTTAGGTTTCAACACCTTTTAAAATATAAAAAGATTTTATATTTTAGAGGAATCCCCTGTTGGGACTGTAAGATGATCTCACGGTTAAGCACACTTTCAAAGAAAACAATCAGGAGACAGTTCATGTCTAGAAACTACTTGAAGTTATGGGTCTAATTCTTTGTCTAATTACACTGACTCGCTTAGCCCGCATGGCTGTGCAGAGGGGGATGTGAGAACTCATCACTTCCCCATGAAGAGCTGTCAGTGAAAAAGCTGGGAGTGCTGGTGCATACCTGCGATCCAAGCACTTTGGAGAGGTGGTAGCCGGAGGATCAGGAGTTCAAGGTCATCCTTGGCTGCCTAGCAAGGTTAGGGCCAATTTGTATCCCATGATGCACTATCTATCTATCTATCTATCTATCTATCTATCTATCTATCTATCTATCTATCTATCTATAATGTCAGTGAATCGATTGCAGATGGCATGCCTGTGTAATTTAGCACTCCAGCACTTGGGCCACTGAAGCCCTCTGATCTTGAGTTCAAGGGCTACATATCGAATTGCAGGCCAGCCTAAGATGCCGAGAGACTGGATGGACAGACAGAGCTGTCAGTGAACTAATAGAACATGTGTATGTAAAGGCTCTCATTTTTCAGAAGCCACAAAGCCCATAGCGTTAGCTGTGTTTGCTTCCCTTTGAAATATGAAAACCTGTCTTGTTTGCTTGTTGGTTGGCTGGTTTAGTTTTGGGGTTTCTGAGACAGGGTGTCATTTCATAGTCCTGGCTGACCTGGAACGCACTATGTGGAATGGGCTGGCTTTGAACTTCTGGTGACCCTTCTGTTTCTACCTACCTCCCCAAAGCTGGGGATATATAGGCATGAGGCCACCGTGCCTGTCTCCTTAACAACAACATCTTATGGTATAGTCAGATATTTGCAGAGAATTGAGACCTCTACGGCGACACCCTAAGTCCTGTTCTATTCACACCTTAGTACTCCATATCACAGAGTCTGTGTTTCTAGCTTTGAGACTGAGGGACACCAATGTTCAGCATTCTTTAGTTGGTAAGCTGACTTAAAACCAGGACATTAGACGATGTGCCTTGTGGGAGCAGCCCAAAATGTTTGCTAAATCAAAGAAATTCTCTATGCTGTTGTGAAAAAAAATATTATGGTAGTTGTCCCTATTTAAAGAACACTGGGCCAAGGACAGGGGTGGTTACACCAGGTGGATAACGGCTCCAGTGGATTATATATAATGCAGGTAGAAAAGAGGAGGAGGTTTGCTTTACCAAAGGGAAAAACATTGAGAACTTGGAAGGAAAAACACATTCCTCCAAGCATTATGAGTACTTACTTCACTGACAAAATATGACCAGTGTGCAGAACACAGAACAGGTGTACAATATTTTTAGACAAACCTTGGCATATACCGTGGGCCGCATCCCTTCTGTCTATACACTCAAGTGTTGCAAAAATAATTGCGGAAAAGTCACTTAGATGAAAAGAGCTAGACATTGCTTTTATGCTTTTTTTTTTTTTTTTAATTTAAACACCGAATCTTAAAGTCAAACATAAGCCTCCTTTCCAGCCATAAGATTGCGGCTCCCTTTATGCGCTGGTTCTCCATATGGCCTCCTACAGCTCCTGAGGGTCGCTTTCTTCCTTAGCACTGTGTGAGAGCTAGAAAAACAGAGTGCCATAGACTCTTTCGAGTGTGAAGGATGGGTTGTGCTGACTTCAAACAATTTCATTAGGCTGGAGACATGTCTTGATGGGCAAGAGCCTTGTTGCATAAGCATAAAGACCCATGTTCGGATCCTAGAAGCCACATAAAAAAACCTGACATGGTCACATATACCTTATATCCCCAGCACTGTGAGGTCGGAGACAGGAAGATCATTGGGGCTAGCTGGCTACCATCCTAGCTCCAGGTTTAGTGAGAGACTGTCTCAAAGGTTAAGATGAAGAGTGATCGAGAACACCTGATATCCTTCTAGCCTCTGCACACACAGGTGTGTACACATACACATGTGTGCATACTCCACACACATGTGCTACATTCACACACACATACATACCAGACATGTATGTATGACACACACATTAATACATAATTCCTTTAGACCACAGAGTGTGACAATCATGGACATGCGCTAGTCTAGCCTGGTCTCTGTGTTGATGACAGAAGGGGATACTATCATTATTACACCAATAAGGCTTAAGAAATGGAATCTTATGAGCTGGGCATGATGGCATGCATTTGGGAAGTAAAAGCAGAAAGATCAGGCCTTCAAGAACAGCCTCATCTGTAACACACGCGAGCGCGCGCGCAGCACACACACACACACACATACACACACACACACACACACACACACACACACACACACGAGGAATCATAAGCCCATACATATATTACCCATCTTAGCACAGGGTCCAGATTCCTGGTGATGCAGGTCCAGCCTGCTAGGAATAAATAGCCTTTACTTTTTTGCTTCAAATAGAAGGGCTCTTCAGGTGGTTTTTCCCACCACCCTTTCCCACCCATCACTTTATCTCTAGTAAGGATTTGCCTTATTTTGGAGTGAGCACGCCTGTTCTTCCTCACCCCGATTTTCTGCATATGTCTCACCATTTGCCTACTCCTTCCCCAGAGTGCCCTTGTCCTCTGTAAGCTACCTACTATTCTGAGGTTCTGTCGAGCACCAGTGACTTACTTTCTGCTAATTCCTTCCTGTTTCCAGGAACCACCCGTGGGGATGCTGAACCATTTCCAGACAGCTTAAGATGGCTACAACCCCCACAGCCTCTCTAGAAACTAAGGTGGTTCCAGGGGCTCCTTAAGCGAAGACTGAGAACAGGACAGAAACGCTGTGTCTTTCTGAGTCCTCCACAGAATCGGAGGAGAGAAAGTGTTGATGTGTGTTGTGGAAAGGGAGTTGGGCATAATGCAAGGAAATATGTGGCCTGTTTTTCTAGGAGATTTTTGTTGTTTGGTGCCTTTTTCTTTTCTTCCTCTCCTTTCTTCCTTTCTTTCTTTTTTCTTTTTTCTTTTTTTTTTTTTTAGGCAGGCTGGCCTCAAATTTGCTATGTGGTCAAAGCTGGCCTTGAACTCCTGATTTTCTGGCCTCCACCTCCTAAGTGCTGAAGTACAGGTTTGTGTGGCCATGCCCAGCCTTTAGGTATGTATATAAAAAGGGGTGGGGCACCTTACAGTTGAGTGATACGTGTGTATTCTGTCTCTGCTCTCCAGGTCTGGGAGCAATGGGAGAGTACCTGAAGAGTGCCGTCCACACTACCCTGGGACTGCCCAGAGATCGGCATCCCTTAGTGGAGGCTTTAGGGAAGGTCTGAGACACACAGGCGTATAGCTGTTGATGACCGTGTGTGTGTGTGTGTGTGTGTGTGTGTGTGTGTGTGTGTGTGTGTGTCTCCTTTCCTTTCTCCCCCAGTTTGAAGGAAGGTAGGAAGTCTTCTGTGTTCCTTGTCAATGCTGATTTTGACACAGTCACAACATCTCTGGGATTCCAGAGGGAATGACCAACCTCAGGAGCTGGGCACTCCTGAGCTGTGGGATTCTATTTTGCAATAGAATCCCGTTCTTGTGGTTGCCTTCAATTGGCCAACTCTATCTATTCAACTCTATCTATTCAACTCTATCTATCTATCTATCTATCTATCTATCTATCTATCTATCTAGCTATCATGTAATTATTTAGTTATTGTTTTTTCAAGACAGGGTTTCTCTGTGCAGCCCTGGGTGTCCTGATACTCACTCTGTAGCCTAGGCTGGCCTTGAACTCACAGAGATCTATCTGCCTCTGCCTCCCAAGTGCTGGGATCAAATGCGTGCACCACAAAGCCTGGTTAATAGGTAGACTTTATAATGAACTACACAGGGGCCTACCTCATATTCTCCTCTGGCTTCTGTGGGAGCACACACATGTATACACACACATGTATGCACACACATGTATACACACACATGTATACACACACACGTATGCACACATATACACCATACGCACATTCGTATACCCACATACACATAAAATAAAAAAGATCCATCTAAGCTGAAGTAGAATGTCTAACTAACATGTGTGAAGCCTCAGATCACATCAACTAGGCATGGTGGTACATAGCAGTAATCCTAGCACTTGGGAGGTGGAGGCAGTAGTACCAGAAGTTCAAGATTATCCTTGGCTACTTGGAGAGTTTGAGGCCTCCCCCTGGGCTACATGAATCCTTGTCTCAAAAAACAAACAAACAAAGCCGGGCGGTGGTGGCGCACGCCTTTAATCTCAGCATTCGGGAGGCAGAGCCAGGCGGGTTTCTGTGAGTTCGAGGCCGGCCTGGGCTACAGAGAGAGATCCAGGACAGGCACCAAAGCTACACAGAGAAACTCTGTCTCAAAAAGCCAAAAAAACAAACAAACAAACAACAACAACAACAAAAACAAAACAAACAACAAAACCCCAGTCTTGCTTAGGTAGAAGGTCATCTAAGATAGTCTTTCCTCCAACTTCCCCTCTCCTGTAGGTGCCCAGCAACCCCAAACTGGTTTTAATACCAGCCTTTGCCAGGCATACTCAGTTGCTTACAAGCCAGATGCTAGTCTTGCTGACATCACAACTGCGCTCTGAGTAATCAGACTGAGAAGCAGCCACAAGCACTTCACAATCTGAAGTCTTTGGTCCTGGCCTTCACTCCGACGTGTTACAGCAAAAGAGATGTATCAACTCCCGAGGGGCTCCCGCGGGCTCAGAATTTCATTCTGGTTCCTAAATTCTTGCTTAGGTGGGATGTGTATCCACTCTAGAAATCTGTTCACGGAGCCACCTGCTGGGTCAGGCCCTCCTTGGTGCTTTACAGCTACAGACCGTTTGAAAGCTTTCAGGGAGCTGCAGTCTAGCAGAAGTTAGTACACAAGCCCAGTCATTATCCCAGGCCACACTGGAAGTGTGAGCCACACACACAGAGACCACGGGACTTTGAGAAGCTCTAGGCTAGGCGTTGTAAAGACATACAGAGGGGGTCAAGTGTTCACTGAAGTCCCTTGCGAAGCCTGGGCCTCCTCCATCGCCCAGCTCCAGTGGAAGGACAAGAGAAACTGAAGAAGACTTGGACATGGCTCCCGGTCACCTGGTGTGTGGGCAGGAGGGGGAATACACGCTGCTGACCCTTGTGGGAACGGCGGAGGCCATCAAAACACAAAATTCGAAGAAGCAGCCTTTGAACTTGGAAATCTTAACCCCCACCACCACAGTTCCACGCTTTGTAGGGAATCACTGGGAGAGATGGTTTAGAACCTCCTTATTCAGCAAACCCAGAGGTGGCATGGGGGACAGGTTGGAAGTTCAAGGGCAGAAGCAGCAGCAGCAGCGAGGGGAGGGATCAGGTTGTGTAAGAGCTAAGGCTCTGATTCCAGCCTCCCAAGACAGGTTTGCAGTTTACGAGGGGCCGGGAAACCTCCTCAGGCAAGAGGCTCCCTCTAGGGGTGGCTTGCTTTCTTACTTTTTGTATGAGTTTTGCCATGTCAGTGTTTGTATGAGGTTCCACCCGTCCAGAAGTCCATCTTAATGGAAAGAGCGTCCATTGCACAAACTCAGACCGCCCCCCCATGCCCCCCCAGGTCTCTGTCATGTGTCACCCTCATCCACCCTCATCGCCACACCCTGCCCTGGTGTAGGACGCAAATCTTTATGAAACGTAATTGTTTTGCCTGTCCTGTTTGGCTGCCTGAAATAGTTTCCAGTCGGGACATAAATCAAAAAATGAGACTTGGAGGGCTAAGGAGAGAGGTGCGTGGCAGAGTGCTTGCCTGGCGTGCATGAAACTCCGGACTTGATTCCTGCCACCACATTAAGCCAGGCCCGGTAACACAGGCCTGTAAATCTAGCACTGCTTAGGCAGGAGATTAGAAGTTCAAGGTTATCCTCAGCTACCTGAAGATTTTGAGGCCAGCCTGGGTTATACGAGACACTGTTTAAAAAAGAAAGAAAAACGGAAGAGAGAAAGAGGAAAAGAAAAAGAATGAGGTCTGGAGCTGGGCCTGTGGGGCATGTCTATAATCTCAGTGCTGATGAACAAGGCCTGGGCTACGCAGTGAGACTCTGTCTTGAAAACAAGAAGCAATCGAACAAAACCCCCACAAACTTCGGAGGGAGTGCTTTACATGAAACTTGTGCAGAATTTGCCCCGCGTAACTCTTCCCCCTTGGATAACGTGTCCAAGTGTCTCCCGTGGCTGAGCACTCTGTGGTCTGCTGAGAACACCTTCACAAGCTAGCCGTGCTCTCCCACAGATCTGAGACTGTTTAGAGAGCATGGCTGGTCTGTCCACACAGAGCCTGCTTTGGTATAAAAAGCACCAGTGTCTGGTCCAGGTCTTAGGCCAAACTTAGCAGCAGGGATGAGTGCTCAGGACTCCCTGGTAACACGAAAGCTCATGCTACAGTGTTCTTTAGGCGTTCAAGGAGCTCGAGAAATCCTCTAGATCATATCACTCATATAAGCTGTGGGGGGGGGGTTGGGGGGTTAGACTTGAGGTTGCACCCCAAACTCATCCATAGTATATGTGTCCTGTCAGTCAGACCTGCTCAGATTTATATTTTCTCCCTAGAGAAGTATTAAAAATGTTACTTGTCAGGGTTGGTGTGATGAGCATATTTGATATATAAATATCAGGCATATTCTCTTTCTTTGCATAGAATAACTTCAATCCATAGGGGAGGTCAAGCTGGCTTTGAACATGTCCTCCCATGAGAAACCTAAGAAGAAAGGCTTATGATCAGAGAGGAAGCCAATGCAAGAGAGAGTCATCCATCTCTATTCCTGATCTATGGCGGAGGTTATTATGCATGTGGCTAAATGTATGGGCTTCAGAGTCATGGGGGCCCACCCAGGCTTGGTCCCTGCTTGCTCAGGGACCTGGGCAAATCATTCCAGCTCCCTGAGCATGCTTCATCATCTCTGAAATGAGGAGACTATTAAGTGGGGGTGAATAACATGCACCTCACAGGGTTACAAACACTTAATGATATAATACATGTGGAGCACACATTAAGTGCTGCTAGCTCCCAGTGATGGAAACAAGCCTGTCACCAAGGCATTTAATTGGTCAGAGGGATCCACCTTGTAGGAGG
This sequence comes from Peromyscus eremicus, assembly GCF_949786415.1. NCBI lineage: Eukaryota > Metazoa > Chordata > Mammalia > Rodentia > Cricetidae > Peromyscus > Peromyscus eremicus. The sequence goes on from NC_081423.1 coordinate 77,024,430, forward strand.
CCCAGGACAGAGCTGGGTCATCCTTGGTGTGTCACTGGAGCTGGCTTCTGTTCGTCCACAAACACTTGCCTCTCATTAAGACGCCAGCGTGTCCTACTAAGAATGGGATGGTTGGTTGTGATGATTGGAAAAGATCCTTTTGAGTCTGTTATTGGTCATACCAGGGCTAAGAGGGTGTTGGCACATTTATTCTGTTGCTTCTTGTGTACTGAGATAAGGTCCTTGAAGTGAGTCAGCGAGAACCAGGCTTCCTGACCCTAGGCACTGGAGCTGGGAATGAAGGGTGGAGAAATAGCCTGAGGGGTCTCCCTAAAGGCTGAGAGCACCCCATCTCCACCCACCTTGTTGCCTCATCTCTGCTTATTGGACTATCAGCTGCCCAACCCAGTGGACATGGCCAGACAGGGCTGGGGTTTTCTCTATTTCTTCTCTTTCTCCCCCCCCTTCCCCCCTTCCCTTCTTTTCTCCAGCCGCCCCGCTCCTGGACCCTTCCTTGCCCACAAACGAGATGACATTTTGCTCTCCAAGGTAGCTGTGGGCAGAGGGCCATTCTCCCTCTCTGGCTTTTGTTTTAGCCACTGGCAGAAGCACACAAAAGCAATTATTCCCAACCAACCGGAGCAACCGGCCCCAGGGCAGCCAGCCTCTGGAGGGCACCTCGGCTACTGTTATTATGCCATTTACAGATGAAGATGCCCAGGCAGTCTGTCCCAGGAACTCAGGCTCCTTCATAACCTTGACCTTTCTGCGTTGGTAACCACCGTGGGCCGCAAGGAGACTTGAGGGTCCTAAAGCTAAACTATCTTGTCCCTTTATTTTTTTCTACTGATTGATTCGTGACAGGAGCTGAGGATTGAGGCTGGAGCCTCACGAGTGTTAGTCTTTTTCATGTTTTATTTATTTTTAATTGCACTCTGATTTATTTTGGAAGGGACACATGTGTGTTGTGGCACCTGTATGGAAGTCGGAGGTCAACTTTGAGGTGACATTTCTCTCCATCTACCACGTGGAGCCCAGGGATCAGGCTTGGTAGCAAGCACCTTTACCCACTGGGCCATCTTGTTGGCCCCCTTTTTATTTTTTATACTGAGGCAGGGTCTTGCTTAGCTGTCTAAGCAGGCTTTAAGCTCACTCTATCCCAGGCAGGCTTTGAACTTACAATCCTCCTGCCTTGGCCTCATGAGTAGCTGTGATTACAGGCTTGTATCTCCAAGCCTGGCTGGTCCCTCTTTAAAGACTTACACAGTACAATTTACAATAGCAATACCCACAAGCAAAGCAATTCTTAGACCTTTAGTCAGGATGTCCTCACAAGAAAGAAGATGACAGTGTGACCTGGGCATCTCTGAAAGCATGCCAAGGAACTGACCTGCTGTCAGCCCGCTTGGGAGGTGGCAGCTGTCACATGTCACATGTCACTGTGTCAGGCCATGGGAGGGCTGAGTCTCTAGTTCCTACCAATCAACAGCTTCTCTCTGCTACAATTAGTTCACACTTCGGTAGTCACTTTCACCAGACAGTTAACGTTGTGTGTGTGTCTACATGTACATGCATGTGTATATGTACTGACTTTTCTTCCTTTTCAAGAACCTCATTTGCATGAAAATCTGGAAGCCTTCTGGGAGAAAAGATATGAGGATCTCAAGGCTGAAGTCAGGGCCTACCTACGGTGTGAGTGATTATATAGTATCATAATATAGTATTATAGCCCATATAGTATTGTTGGCCGTAAGACCATGAGACCACGTACCAGCAGACGGCTAAAAATGGAAACCTCTAGTATCCTTGGCAGGACAAAAGCATAGCATTAAGGAGCACTAGAGATGCCTTGCACCCTTTGGTGGGTGATCTGCCAGAGAAAATGATTCTGCTTTTAAGCCCATGACAGGGCTGTACTGGGTAGAGCACCCTGGAGGATTCTGTCTGTGTCACCCAAAACACAAGAGCTGTGGCCCTTGAGATGTGCTCGACGCAACTGAAGAACCACATTTCAAACTGCGTTTCTTTTGAGTTCCCTCATGTGTACTCAATGCTGTGTATACTGCAGAGTACAGCTTCACAATCCTTCTGTAAGGCTCTGTCTGTCCCCTCAGAGGCTAGGACCAGATGGAAATGTCGGGCAAGGACAGTTGAGAGAGGAGCTGCCACCGAGGGCCTCGGCCTCTAGGTAAAATGACTCAAATATGTGGAGCACGCTGGAAAGAGCAGAGCTAAAGCCAGGCCGATCCAGTGTCAGCTCTTCCGTTCCTTAACCCTGTGACCAGAGGGAAGTTGCCCTTATCATTTCGTGTCTCAAAGTCAGCGTGTGTAAAGTCGGGGAAGTGGTACCTGCGAGGCATCTCCCTCCATAAGGCATGGAAGGCTTACTTTATTCATCCGTCCACTAAATAACTACTTCTTAATATCCTGAATGTCCTGGCCTTGGCCTGGTGAATCCAAGAATCATTTTCTCTTTTCCCTTCTAGGTTAGGGTGGGGTCTGAAAGTGGCAAAGTAATAAAATAATACCAGCTTAAAGAGGGTTGGCTGGGAAAAAAAATACCCGACTAAAGAAACTCGGAGAAAAGGCTGAGTCTGCCTCAGGGTTTGAAGGAACACAGTTGGTCACGGCGGGGAAGGCGTAGCGGAAGGAGTGTGATGGGGCAGGTCACATCGCACCTACCGTAAGGAAGCAGAAAGAAATGAACACGGGTGCTCAGCTGGCTTTCTCTTCGGCACAAAGCGTGTGTGTGTGTGTGTGTGTGTGTGTGTGTGTGTGTGTGTGTATGTGTGTGTGTGTGTATGTGTGTGTATGTGTGTGTATGTGTGTGTGTATGTGTGTGTGTGTGTATGTGTGTGTGTATGTGTGTGTGTGTATGTGTGTGTGTATGTGTGTGTGTATGTGTGTGTGTGTATGTGTGTGTGTGTATGTGTGTGTGTGTATGTGTGTGTGTATGTGTGTGTGTGTATGTGTGTGTGTGTGTATGTGTGTGTGTATGTGTGTGTATGTGTGTGTGTGTGTATGTGTGTGTATGTGTGTGTGTATATGTGTGTGTGTGTATGTGTGTGTGTGTGTGTATGTGTGTGTGTGTGTATGTGTGTGTGTGTGTGTGTGTGTATGATGTTCATGTCATGTACATGTGAAAACCAGATGTGTCAGCCTCTGTGTGTGTGTGTATGTGTGTGTGTGTGTGTGTATGTGTGTGTGTATGTGTGTGTGTGTGTGTGTATGTGTGTGTGTGTGTGTGTGTGTGTGTGTGTGTGTGTGTGTGTGTGTGTATGATGTTCATGTCATGTACATGTGAAAACCGGATGTGTCAGCCTCTGGCGTTAGCCTTTGGAAGGCAGCTCTTTTTTTTTTTGAGATGGCCTCTCACTGGCTTGGAGTTGTCAAGCAGACTAGACTGGATGCCCATAAAGCCCCAAGAACCCAGCTGTCTTGACCTCCTCAGTGCTGGGGCTGCAGGCTTCCCTCTTCATGCCTGGGTTTGTGTTGGGGGTTGGGGGTTAGGGGTTGGGGTCTGGGCAATGAACTGAGGTCCTCACACTTGCCAGGTAAGCACTGTGCCAACTGGGCTGTCCCTTCAGCGTTCCTTTTTCCCTCTTTTGTTTAGTCTGGGATTCCAGTTCATGGGATGTTGCTGCCCACATTCAGGGCGAGTCTTTCTTCCCCCATTAAATCTCTCTGGAAATACCCTCCCAGACAGGCCCAGAGACGTGTCTCCTAGGTGCTTCCAAATCTAATCAAGCTGACAAGGAAGACGAGCCGTCGAAGGCTGTGAGGGTTGAGTCAGTTAGCAGTATGGGGACTCAAGTGTCTGCCCCTGTGTGTGGAAGGGCCTGCTTCCTGACTGTCACACACAAAGGACACAAGACAGCCACCATCGGCCATCCTCTGCTGTTTCGCTAGACAGAGCTGCCTAGGCCCCTCCCCATAAACCAGAAAACAAAGAATTAAAATGGCTACCACTTCATCCTGCCAGGGCTCTGGCAGTTTCCTCAAGACTTGGAAGGGGCAGATAGCATCGGTGTGTTGGGGTACCCCTGCATCTTCCCAGGGATGTGCTGGGAAGGGGCCCCACCTCTGGGCCAGTCTGGACTAGTACATGCAGGGACTGAGTCCTGGATTCCTATCATGTAAATGAGCTTGAAGGAGACCATTAGTATTAGACATCTGGATGCCAGGGTTCCCTGTCCTAAGTTAACTTGGGATATGAACACAGAGACTCCGCCCCGACCTTGAAGTAGAAGGGCTGAGGGGTTTGGGAGCCTAAGATGTGGGAGGAGGGGACTGGCCAGCATGCCCACCTGCCTGCCTACACTCTTCCTTGGGAGGATCTCCTGGAAGCTTATCCTTCCTTCCTCCTGACACAGCCCGAGAGAGCAGTGTCACTTGACCTCGGGGCACATTCCAGAATGAGGGCACAGCCAAGAATAGGACCCAGGAGCCCTGCCACCCTCCTGCCTGCATTACTCACACATTCCCTAGAGAGGAGGAGAAGGGAGCCCCGGGCCCCTTGGGGAGACGGGATAAGAAAAGGAGGTGTACCGGAGTGGGGCTGAGAAGGGAAGACCCCAGAGGGACCCTTCTTGGCCCAATGGTAGTCACAAAATGCAGTGGCCCCACACGGCCCTCCTCCCAGATCCCGTGCTCATCCAGCGAACCCCCTCGTGAGCCCTGAGCAGGGCCGCAGTGTTCCTGGAGCCCCTGGCCGTCATTCCGATTTGGGTCAGCACCAGCCTAGAGGGAGGCCAGGCTTGGAGAAGAGGCTGAGGCAGCCTCGGGGCAGCAGCGCCTTCTTCCCCCAAGGAGCTAGCTGCCTGCTGAAGGATGAGGCGGTAGAAAGTTAATGTCTGGCTCAGGAATCTAGGCCATGACTGCAGTTGTGTGGGATGGAAGCTCATCACGTGTCCAGGATGTAAACAGTGCTGGGGTGAGGTGCCTGCGAATGACTGGCTGGAGCCACACTCTGCGGAGGCATCGGGGTTCAAGATCGGACTCGTCACGGCCCACCCAGGCAGAACAGGGCGCATGGGTGCCTGCGTGCGTGCATGTGCGTGTGTATATTTCATACACCAGTGGAAACAGTGTAACACAACCATTCGGAGTTCTTAATAGCAGTACACAGCCCTTGGCGTTGCCATTTGGTGGCTGTGTAGTCTTGGGAAAGTCTCTTGTGTGTGCACTTGTGCCTGTGTGTGCATGCAGGTGTGCTCGCCAGCACACGTGGAGGCCGGAGGCTGGTGTCAGGTGTCTGACTCTGTCACCCCCACCTTATTTTATTATTATTTATTTATGTATTCATTTTTTACATATTTATTTCTTGTGTGTTTGTGGGGTGAGCATTGCCACAGTGTGTGTGTGTGTGTGTGTGTGTGTGTGTGTGTGTGTGTGTGTGTGTACAACCTGTGGGAATAGATTCTTTCTGTCCACCATGTGGTACGTACGGATTGAACTCAGGCATGGCAGCAAACCCTTTTCCTCACCGAACCATCTCTCTCCCTCCACATTTTTGGAACAGGACTTCTCACTGGACCTGGCACACACATTCGGCTAGCCTGGCTGTCTGGGCAAGCCCCAAGTATCGCCCTGAATCCACCTCCCCAGCACAGGGATGACAGACTCTACCCAGATTTCTGCATGGATTCTGGGGATCCGAACTCGGGTCTTCATGCTGTTACTGAGCCATCTCCCCAGTCCCTCTTTCTTTATTTTTCTCTTGTTTTACCTTTGCTTTGGAGCTGGAACTTTGCTATGAAGCCAAGTCTGGCCTTGAACTTGAAATCCTCCTGCCTCTGGCCCCCAAGTGCTGGATTTGTAGCCCTGTGCTCTGGCACACGGCTAAGTAAATTTCTCGTTATTTTTCCCAGCTACACAGTGGCATTGTGCCTCATGCCGTCTCTCATGTCGACACGGGAGAGGGTGCTTGGTGCCGCAAAGTAAACTCTGTCGGCCTGATGTTATCGTCCCGGGGCAGTTGGAGATCACAGCCGAGGGAAACAGCCACGAGGCTATGTGTTACTACTTACTGTCCCCTTCCCCTAGCTGGTTTTTTGTGCTAGCACTTGGGTGGCTCTCTGGCGCCACTGTCCTGGGGTGACATCAGACTAGGGAGCAGCTGGCCAGACAATGGAGCAGAGTGTCCCAGGAGGCTGGGGTTCAGGAAGAGGGAGGGAGGAGGGTAAACAAAGCCACAGTGCCTCGCTTAGGGGTGGTGGGGACAGTTCTGGTCTAGTGTCAGCCAAGCCTGAATAGATCGGAAGGGAAGAAAAGGTCTGGAGAGCAGGCTAGTGGCAAGGAGAGCCATCCAGCTTTGAGAAGGCGAGGGGTGAGCTCTGTCACAAACAGGGAAGCAGGACTGGCCTTGCTGCAGATGGCCCTGAGTTCCTTGCGTCCTGGAGCAGGATTGAGGCCGCGTCTCTCACACTGAGCCAGGGGACCTTCACAGGTTGCCTGGCACCCCTGCCCTGGGAACTCAAGTCAGCCTGAGAAGCCGCTCACTGTCGGCCATTGCATACAGCCAGGCCAGCAAAGATGAAAAGACACCGCGCCGTTTCCAGAAAGAAATCTATCTCACACGGCAGGTCAGAAATTGCCATAGTTTCTCCATCACCCGTCCACTCAGGACTCACAGCTTCTGAGCCCCGACTCAGGCCATGAGAGGGGTTCATTTCAGACGTCCTCTGTGAGAAACAGGAGCCGGCCAAGGCACAAGGCCCAGGCCACTCCATGCCAGGCTGTGGTCTCACAAAGGTAATTGGTTGAATCCCAGGTCTCTCTAAGTGCCATGACTAGCCAGGCGTCATAGTCGAGCATGCCTGTAATCTCAGCGCTTGAGAGACTGAGGCAGGAGAATCGTGAGTTTGAGACCCATCTGGACTACAGAGTGAAGCTGAGGTGAGTTTGAGCTATCCTGAGAGACTGTCTAAAACAAAACAAAACAAATCCAGGGCTGAGGAGATAGCGCAGTGCTAACGCACTTGCCTCATAGGCATGAGGACCTGCGTTTGACTCCCCCATAAAGCCAGCTGCAGGGTAGCGCACACAACAACAACCAGAAACACGATGTTTTCCCTACGTGTGCTTACCACTCTGTGTGGCTAGGTTCAGAGAGAGCAGCGGGGAGATAGAGGCTGGATTCAGATCTTGGTGAGCCTGGTCTCATGGGCTAGGTGGTTTCTGCACTATCAGCCCGGCACTGTGTGGGTGGATCCCCTGAACTTCCCTCTCCACCGAGGGGGGGGGGGAGCAGAACAGCAAACTGGCTCTAACCGTGAGGTTTAGACTCCTGTTTGTATAAGTGAACTAAAGTGCCACGGAACAGCTGTGACTAGTGACTGGGCACCTGCCCCTTGGGCTCTGAGGCTATTTGTTGGACATTGCAGCCTCGAAGCAGGTTCAGGCAATGTCCTCAGGCCTCTGAGGACAGAGTGGGATGACAGTCCTCGCCCTCATTGGACACCTGACCAGGTTGGGAAATGACCATGAGTCATGCCATCCTGATAGCTAAGTTTCTTGCTCAGTGTCCTTCAGTAACGGCGTGGAGTTCCCACCCCCTGCCCTCTCTTCTCTCAGGAAATAGAAGCTCCTTGCGCCCTCTTCAAGCCTGGGCTGGACCTGGCCTGGATTCCTCCTTTGGGTATGGCCCTGGCATCCCCAGGGAACTGCAAGAGAGAGGTGTCTCTTTTGAGGGCCAGATAGGCTATGGGTTCCAGACACTTGACGGGGTTATGGGGAACAGCAGTAAGTCTGCCTGGAACCAAATGCACTGAATGCCAGCGTCAGCATTGTCAGAACTCAGCAGGCTCCCTGAAGACACTGGAGACCAGGCCTCAGCCGGAAGTCTAGAAGTCATAGCTGAGCAGCACCCTCCCCACGCCCCACCCCCACTCTCCGCTCTTGTTTTTCCCACCTTCTCCACAGTATCAGAGGTGGGATCTTTTCTATGGCCCTGATCCCCCACTGTCCCTACAGAGCACTTCAGACTGCACATCAGGGCCCTAGGCCTCTCTGCCTCTGACTATGGACAAGTCACTCTGCCTTCCTGGTTCAGTTTTCTCCTACTTAGTTCATAGACCTCTGCTGAGCACCACAGCTAAGGAGCCTCATATATCATAGGGGACCTGAAAATCTACTGTGTCCCTCTACTGCCCAAATTCGGTCCCACTGATGAGACTTCCCTGCTAAGAGGTTGCCAGAACCAATGATGTGATTTACAGACCCTTCCTTGCCTTCCCAAAAGAGTCACACATGTAGAACAGTAGACACTATGAATTTTTATTTAGTATCATCCTCCTCCTATTTGAGGAAGACATTAGGGCATCCCACAATGCCTCCTTTGGAGGGATCTGGACAGAATGAAGGGCTGAAGAGGGAGCAGGACAGATGCAGAGATGATAGAGGCGTTCCAAATCCTCTACCCAGTGCCTGTGTGGCTGGGACCAGAAAAAACAAGTGATCTCAGAGCTGCCATCTCCAAAAGGCCCCTCCCAGGCCCCACCTAGATGGTTCCTCCCTCCTGATCCATGCAGACACCCATACTCACCACCAGATGGCAGCATCGAGCAAGAGTCCTTCTCTCTGGGCCCGCCTCCACTCTGATTCCCGGGCCCCTCCCCCCTTTGGTCTACCTTACTTCTCCTGCTACCCAAACAGATCCTGGAGCTTCTCCAAGGAAGCCCATGGCATATGAAAGCACACCATCCATCAGATGGAAGTGGCTGACTGCTGCCAGTCACTCACCGGCTCCTGGGGGAGCTTAGGATCAGGACTTTGTGTTTTGGCTCTGCTAGAGGAGCTGAGCCATTCTCTATTGGTCCTAGCACCTGGCACCCAGGAAGTGTCCACTGAGCCGAAATGAACAGAAGCAAACCAACAAACCAAGGCAGCCCAGGAGAGAAAACATGAAGTTTTGCTGGTGGGGTGACCTCAGGGACACAAACTGATGCCACCAAAGGCAGCCGCCGTCCCTGCAACCTCCGTTAGAATCGGTTACATCCTGGATTGGACGGTCCTCTGGCTTCCCACTGCCCTTAATGAGAGGCAGTCTCTGCTTACGGTGGTGCAGGAGGCAGTGGGAAGGTTATCTTAAGCAATCCTTGGATTCTCTTATCTCTTCCCACACACCCCTTGTGCAAGCTAAACCATTTAACAAGGTAGATGCCATCTCTTTCTGACCCCTGGCTAGGAGACTGGGCAGAGGGACCTGGGTCAGCAAAGGGGGTGGGGTGGGACTACCTGAGGGGACACCTCACGGGAAATAACTTACATGTGTCTTTTCTTCACCTTTTGCCAACTTCCTTCCCAGCTAAAAAAAAGATATGAACCTTCTATTTAACCCAACGAACAGAGATCCTTTTCAGACCTATGATGGCTCTCTTCCCACATGTTAGCTGAGGTTTCCCCCACTGGCCGTGGCTGCCTAATCTGATCTCACCCAGTGGCTGACTGAGGGCAGGGGGTGGGTGGGTGGAGGAGGGTCAGGGTAGATGGCCAGCTTCAGCGCAAGCCCAGAAAGTCCTTGAGGACGTCACAGGTTTTCTTGTGCATGACCTCACGAAGCTTCCTGACCCGCCGGGTGCTCGACGCGCCCACAAAACTGTCAGGTCTCAGCATGGCCATGCCACCCTCCACCTCCCCCATGATGATGAGCGGCGTCTCGCTCACTGTCACATTGGGGCAAGGGCAGGCCCAGTCTACGTGAAGCAGAGTGACTTCCAGCGGCTCCCGGCCCAGAAACTTGAGGCCCATCTTCTCGTCTTTTAGGACCTCATCCACGGTCACCAGGGCACGGCCTGAGTCGGGCTCCTCGGTCAGCTCGGAGACCCTGCCCAGGATGACGAAGTCACTTCGACAGAAGCTGGTGACGAGCTTCTGCCGAGGCTTGCAGGCCCGGCAGTGCTGGTTGCCCCTCGGGAACGGACACGACTCCTCGCAGGCCTCGCGGCTTTCAAAGTTGTTGCCGTTGCCCTCGCAGCCACCGTAGACGAAGGACTGGCAGAGGCCGGTCTGGCTGTTGTAGGCCCAGCGTGGCACATAGGCTTTGCAGGGCCCCTGCAGGGCGGGCAGGCTGCACGTGGCCAGAGGCCCGCTCATACAAGCCAGCATGCAGGCCTCATAGGTCTCAAAGTGGTTGAGATTGCGGTGGCAGTGGCCGAAGGTAAACGTGAGGCAGTTGTTAGCCTGGGCATCGAAGTGCCAGCGCGTCTGCTCCTCTCCACAGTCCTCACTGTCCGGGGGCTTTAGGCACTCGGTTACTGGGAAAGCCGTGCTGTTGAGACTGCTCTCTGAGGTGGCCCTTGCCTGACCCCCCCTGACCACTGACAATGGGAAGTCAGCCCTTAGGACTCCAGCAGCATTCTGAGCTGTACAGGTGTATATGCCAGCATCTTGGGGCTGGGCATTGTAGATGACCAGCTGGGCAATGTTGGTGACCACCACGTTACCACGCACGTGGTTGGGCCTCATGACCACATTCTCTCTATCCTCCAGCTGTTTCTCCCAAGTGAGCTCGGGCCGGGGCCGGCCCACCACATCACAGAGGAAACTCACGGTCTCACCCACGGTGACTGATTGATGGACAGGATGGTTGAGCAGGGCCGGGGCTGCCATGTCCAGCCCCAGAGTCTCCGGAGAGGCCGTGGTAGGATGTGCAGTGGTCTCAGGCGGTGGAGGGCTGGTGTTGGGCCAGGTAAAGTGATAGCGGCAGGTGACCACGGCCAGGGAGATGCCCTTGGAGCAGGCCTCGGCGTCCATGTAGCAGCGGTTGTAATAGGTGAGGCCGTCAGAGGCACAGGTGAAGCTGGGCTCCTTCTCACAGCGATCTTTGCACTTGCACACGGGCTGTCCATCCCAGATGTCACACTCAGAGCCCTGCTGCAGACACATGAAGTGATCACACGTGGCCTCCTTGGGCATACCCACAGGGCCCTTCCTCCCTTTCACATCCATGTAGCGGGCTGCCACACAGCTCTTGGTCCCACACACATTGGGGCAGCACTTCTCATAGGTCTCACATTCCTGAAAGAGCCAGAGAGAGAGAGAGAGTTGTGAACAGAGGCAGAGATGACACTCAAGCCACAGAGGTGAGGGGTGGTACAAAAGGGCTCCGGGCCCTTTGGTGGCCTAGATGAAGCAGCATGAGGATAACTTTTTCTCTTTCTTCCACCGAGGGGAGGATGTGTTGGCTAACTTGAAGAGGCTGCATCTTGGACTCATGTTCAAGGCTAGTCACACCCATCTTTCCCCTGAAAGACCCCCAACACACACTGAACCGGGGATATCAGAGAACCCTGGGGACCAGAAAAGAAAAAAAAAAACAGTCCCCCTGTGTGGTATGAGCAAAGACTTGCTAGTCTGTAATCCTCTCTGACTTCTGTGGAGTCATGTAAGGCTTTGCTTTAATTCTTCAAAATTAGCACACGCCACCAGGGCTGACACAAACAAGGGTTGCATGTGGTGCTTTGCACAATGTCACACCTTGTGGCCGGGCTGCTGGCTGGGCTGCTAATCCTCCACCAGGTAGTGGCTGTGTGAAGCAGTCCCCACCACACTGGCCTCTTGTCCTTCCCACTTTGATCCCAGCCTTTCTGACATTCCACATGAGCTAAGAGGGGGGAAGTCCGTCCCCCCCCCCCCCCCCCCCCGGCTGTGTGGAGCTGCAGCTTGACTGTTTCTCCCCCTTTTGGCTTAGAATAAGGACTTTGTTTTGAGGCCCTTGTTTGGCATAGGCTTCTGGGCCACAACAGGGGATGCTTGGAAATGGAGATGGGTCCTATCCAGAGCTGAGGTTCAAGGGAGAGAGAGCTTGAGAATGGAGGGTGGACGGGGACAGAGCAACCTGTGAACAGGAAAGCCTGTTCCTTGGCCTGAGGGCTATTCCATTCCAATGTGGAATGTAGGCAGTTCCCCCAGGATCCAGAGGTCCAGGAGTGGCTGGACACTCAGAAACCAGAACCCTCAGGGCTCTGGTGAAGGGACCTTAGAGGAAATACTTAGAATACTTTCACTGAAGGATTTACAATGTCCCCATGGGCTACCTGGATCCTTAGCTGCACTCAGGTGCCTTCTCCAGACAGCATACAAAACCAGCCAGAGTTGCACGACCCTAAGTGCCACCTGACCTCAGGCTAGCCAGTGTCAGTGAAAAAGATTCTCCAAAGGTAGTCATTGGATGGCATGTGCCCTATGGATGAGAGAATTGTCATCTTTCCTGTCCTGTTTCCTCAGTACCACCGCTGGGTACTGGAGTACCTCCCTTGAGAAGCCTGAGAATGGCCTCCAGGGAACATGAGGCAGAAGCCACTCTCTCCATGGAAACCCCACGCTTTCCCAGGGTGACCAGCGACTTCCAGCAGCACTGGAGCCTCCCGCGTTATTTGATGATGCCTAACCCAGACCCGAAGTCGTGGAGACTCTGGGCCACCCTCAGAGATGGCCAGGCAGGAAGAGGCCACACCCAGGGCAGCCATGGGTACTATGGTAAACCTAAGGACTTTTCTCCCAGCAGGACTGGATAAGGATGGCCCCTGGAAGAACCTACCTGGCAGCCAGGGAAGAACCATCTGGAAGTGGCCCTTGCCAACCGACTGCAGCATCCAGGAGGGAGGGCCATATGGAAACACTGAAGAGCCCAACAGGTGGGAACTCAGTCCACTTTCCTCCCAGGACGCTTAGAGCATTTACACAGATTAGTTCCCACTCAAACGGCCCAGCAGCCTCATCGCTGTGTGGCCGAGTCCAATCCTGGGAAAGGGCCTGGAAACCAGGCCTAACTAGCTGCGAACACCACATCAGGCAGGCAGGCTTCCCAGCCAACCTGGCTATGGCATCACTCCTGTGGGTACCCATTCTCTCACCCGTGAGCGGGCCACTGAACATCTGGCAGGCTGTTGTGTTATCCCAATACATGCTATGTGCCCAGTGTGGTGCTGGCCCAACGCAGCCCTCCACAAACCCAAAGAGGAATGCTCCAGGATGGATTTGGGTACCACGCCCTCTTCCAGGCCTCAGCTGTATAGAGGCAGGCACCAGGCCCTGTTTGTCTCTAGGTGGGCAGGGTCTGTGTTCCTTCACGGTCCCGGAGGCACTCCCGAGTCGTCCCCATGTCATAGCTCCCACACCGTCACAGACCCACTCACATGGTCCATCTTAGGCTTCAGGGGTCCCACTCACCTGGTCAGTTTCACACTCTCGCTTGCAGGTGCTCTGGGCATCCACCCAAAGGTTGGGGTTCATGTCGTTGGGGCAGATGCCCGCATGGGAATATCGGATGGGTGGCAGTGTTAAGCCTCGAAGGGGTGCCCCCAGGAGCAGCAGCAACAGCAGCCCCCAGTGGAACCAGAACCGATGACGACGCCCCGGGGCCCACATGGTGCGGTCTGCAGCGGCCAGAGGGCCTCCGTGTGACGACACCAAGGGCTGAGGCCCGCCAGGGCCCTTCTTCTCCAGGGCTGGCAATACCTGCCCTCTTCACCCCAGCAAGTCTCCTTGCTGAGGCTGCTTGCTGGCGTCAGGCTGCTGTGACTGCCTCCACCAAGCGCAGCCTGCTGAGCCGTGAGGCTTCAGATGAAAGAAAGGTCTTTGGAAGGAAACTCCGTCCCCCCCACACCCCAACCCCGGGTGCTAGGGAGAGGAACACAGCAGGGGCTCGAGCCTGGATTTATATCCTGGGCGCACCACCCGAGTGGGAGCGAGCTAACCTGATGTCTGTCAGAGGCAGGCTGCTGGCGCCTCTGTCCCGTGGCTGATCACAGACGTATTGCAGAAGGGGGGAAAAGCTGGAAGCAGTTTAGGCAGCGGTCTCTGGCACGGTGGGACACCTGCTTGTTCTTGACTCCAGGAGGCCTTTAACCCCTTCCAGGGACAGAAATGGCATGTGCTTTGGGGGGGGGGGGGGAGCTGGCCCCAGGACACGCACGCTCACTGTGAGGCAGGTTTGTTTCCCTTTCCCCACCTCCTTGGGGCCAGGCCCCCTCCTCCCCTCAGCCACCTCTGAAGAACACACAATCGCTTCTTACGAGGAGGGACCTGAGCCGCTGTGTTAGCGTCCCCCAGCTCGATAGTACATTTGAGAGCAAATGACGTGGAAAAACAAGTTCACGGCCATTCAAGGGCGGGCCCAAGCAGCAGCCAGCGCTGTGCTGTGTAAGCTGACTCCCACCCCGGGCACCAGGTCCCCTTGTGGGGGGTATGCACACGGACAGCACCACATCCCTGTGTTACGGGTTACCGGCAGTCCACGTCTTAAGTTCCAACTTCGGTGAATTCCCCCAAAATCATTCCAGAGAGACATACCAGATATGGTCTGGCTCCCCCGGGGCTGCTGGGACGGATCACATTCCTCGCTCCTCTCTCTACACACACTTGTGGAGTCCAAGAAACTGGTGCAGCCCCAGTGTCCCAGGACTTCACTACCCCACCACCGAGCTGCCCTCACCGGTGGCCACAGTGGCCATTGCTTAGTGAGCCCTTGGGTGCCAGGCGCTCTGGACATGTGGCTCTACTTCCTTCACCACACAGAGTGAAAGGCTTCTGGTGGAATTTGTCCAGGGTCCTGGGAAGCACCAGTCACACCAGTTCCTCCTTACACACTCCAGACTCTCTAAGGCATCGTTTCATCTGCAAACTGTGCATCCAGTCTGGATGTAAGCGAAGGATGCACAGTGAAGCTGAGCAACTCGCCCTGCGTCACACAGCTCCACTAACACAGGAGGTAAGGGCAGCAGCTTGCCAGGGGGTGAGCAGGGCCTTTTAAAGCCACCCCTCCCCCATCCATCTGCCAGAACTGCTGTCAAGGTACAACCTAAAGTCTGGTTTTTGCAGAACGGTCAAGAAGTTTTCGAAAACCAAGGGTTGTATTTGTGGAAGGCCTGAGAAGAGAGCCATTAAGTGGCCAGGAGGTTAGAAACAGTTTCTATCCCAGTAGCTTGAGGGCATCTTGGTCATTACATGTTTGGAGTGATGGGGAAAGTAAAACATGAAAAAAACAGAGGTGCCTTTGTAAGGATAAGCCAACAAGAGTTGGGGGGTAGACTGAGCTGCAGTGGTAGAGAACGAGGAAGTGGCTAGGGGGGGGGTCCAAGGCCCTCCGCTGCACTCCTGATACACTTTAACAACCACGACTCCCCACTCCAGCGGACTGTGAAGAAAATCACCTGCGAGATCATCCCCTCTAGATTCTCCCTCTCCCTAGCATCTCCTCCTCTGAGCCAATCCCTTCTCATTGCATGGGTCTAACTAAGCTCCGTCTTCTCTGCCAACGTCAAAGCGCTGGTAAAAGGTGTCAGGCCTTGATCGGCTAAGTTATCCGAACAAACCTCCCTCGGAGGAGGCCCATTCCAGTAATGAAGACGGACAGCAGGCGAGGCGGCTGCTTGGAATTCCCTGTAATTTCATAAGCCGTGTTCCTGCTGCTCGAAGCAGGAGCCCCCACACAGCCCTGCCCTGGCTGTGGCTCGCTCAGCTTCCTGCGATACCACAAAAGGAAAGAGACAGTTTCTAAGCAGCACTTAGAGGACATGGTGTCGCAAGCCATTACGCCAGGACAAGCATCTGAAGGGAGGATGCTGGACGTCTGAGGGGTCTGCTGAGGCCATGAGAGGAATGGGAGAGACATTTGGCCCTGTTTTCAGGGTTGGTGGGAAAAGCCTCTCACCCATTTTTCACTGGTGACCCTCATTGCCGCCCCAGGAGACACCTGTACAGGAGAGGAAGCTGAACAGGAAAGTCAGGCTGGGCTTGCCAAGTAGTCCCCCAGCCAGGGGAAGCCTGGCCCGAGCCCTCCCTTGCTGTGTGACCTACACCTGCATCCCTGCAAGGTTGCCAGCCCTGCTGAGGCCTCCCCGGCCTCGGCCTCGGCCCTGAAGTTGTTTCTAAGCTATTCTGAAGTCCCTCCTTTAGCGCCCCACCACCCCAAGCCTCTCTGTGACTCCCTCACACCCGAGGAGGAAGGAGGTTCCACTGTGCACCAAGCTCCTCACTGGGAATAGATGATGGGCTGAGCTGCTAGGCAGAGGCCTGGCCTCTGGGTGTCTCCTGGCTGTCGCTCTTTCCCAAGGATATGGGATGCCACTTAGTTTCCCAACCCCTGAGTGTGAGGGGCGAGAGTGAGTGCTGGGCTCCGGTTGGCCTCAGAGAGGCCTTTCCACTGCTACGCCTCAGGGTGAGCTCAGGACCTGCTCTTGGGTACTGCGGATAGCAGGAGGTCACCCTGACTCTGTCAGTGAACTCTGGGTGACCCGTGACCTCAGGTTCACCCTGAGTTTCCTGAGCAAGTGGGGTCTTGACAGGACAACACAGCTGACACTCTTGCCCAAATTAGCCAGCCCCACCTCACCCTGCAGCAGCAGCAGCAGCAGCAGCAGCACACACCGCTGCAGGCAACCCAAAGCCCCGAGGAACCTCGCAGGCACCATGCTCATACACAAGTGGAAGCTCTTACCTCTCATCGTGTCTGCTCCCTCTTTGCCCATCCCCTCTCTCTCCTCAAACGGTTCTTAAAGCACCTACTATGTGCTGGGTTCTGCACACACAGAAATCTACGACGGTACGTTCTGTTTGCACCAGAAACCAAGCGTGTCAAAACGATGATGATGATGATAAGCTCAGGGAATATGGGGTGGGGGCGGGGTGGTCCTCACCCCTGCTGAGGGGTAGGGCAGAAGGGGCTGGGCTTGGGGTTTATGCTCCAGGATGACATGGGTAGGGCTTGAGACTGAGCAGCAGTCTACAGGAGGAAAGAAGGCATTTTCCTACACCTCTCCCAGAGGCCTGGCCCACAGCGCTGGCCTCCTCAGCCAAGGCCCTCCCTTTGTGGGGCCCAGGCTCCAGGAAGGGGAGATGAGGGCAGCTCAGCAGGTTTAGGAGGGGTGGGGGTGGGAGCTGCCCTGCTCCTTTCAAAAGACAACCCAAGCAAAGACAGACCAGCAGCTTACTCCGCTCCACCCTGCCTAGGCTCTAGGTAGGGAGGGTATCTACACTGTCCCACGTGGGAAGCCAGTCTCAGGGAACCCCCCAGCCCTGTGTTTGGGAGGACTCGGGGAGCAGGAATGGGATACAGAGAAGACGCTGTCCTCCATGAGGTGTTCAGATGGACAGCCCAGGCCACCTCAGCGAAAGACTCATTACCCAGCTGGGGACCCCCTGCCAGAGCGGCCTCAGGCCTGGCTTACATTACAAGGCTACATGAGCTCTTCCCTCCAAGTGAGGCTGCACAGAGCCTTGGAATAATTATGGGGCCTCAGCAGATGGTGGAGGCGGATGGGGGAGGCCTTCAGCTGTGGGACACGTGACCCACCCGCATCTGTGTGGAACAGGACCTGGGAGTGTCCGGGCTGAGCTGATGGTGGTAGGGGGTTGGCACTGAGTCAAGATGAGGAATTATGGGCTTGGGAGGGGTGGGGCATGGTCCAGGGAGGCCTGGTGCTGTTGACAGAGCCCCTGGACACTGGAAGGATCAGTGTGTGTCCTGAAGCACGGAGGCGCACCCCAGGCACCCAGGGCTGGGTGGCCTTGAGAGCTTGCATGTCCTGGAGGGGTTTAGCTCAGGCCCTGCCCCTCTGCGGTTCTTGGGCCCGGCAATGTGCACAGAGTGGAGATCAGGTGTCACTCAAGGGAGGACCACCTCTAGTTCCCCATCTGAGGCCCCTTCAGCTCCTGCCTCTGTGATCCATGTCCTGATTCCTCCAGATTTGCACTCATGGAATCGGCTTCAAAAAGCCCCGTGAAGCCCTCAGCCAAGACAAACAAGGGGCGGGCGGGCCTGAAGGTGTCTGCTCCTGACTCTTGTCTGCCTGAGGAAATAGAGTTCCAGCTTTCCCACGCCTCAGGGGTCAGGAAGGACACTGCATGAGGAGCCTGGCCTCCCTCCCATTTAGGCTCCCACCCACCCATCTTAAGAGCTCCCCTGGACCATCATGGGGACCATGGTCCTCACTTCTGCCTTGTTCTTGCTTCTTGCTCATTGAGATGGCCTCAGGCCTGGGGATTGGTTCCCTGACACTCCCAGGCTGTGCAGCAAAGGGGCTCACGTTCTCCAAAGCCATCTGTACCCATGAAATGCATCTCATCATCAGTGCACCCTGCTTTCTGTGCACCTGGACGTGGACATGGTGTAGAGGAGGCCGAGCCAGGATAAGAAGCGGTTCTTCCCCCCACCACTGACTACTGTTGCAAGATTCTGGATTAACAATAGTCCCTGCACGTTGAGGATGGAGACAAAAACATTCAGTGTGGACCACCGGGAACTAACTATGTCTCAGTTTACACCGGCATAACCATTTTCTCCCTCACCCCCACCCCCAGCAGCCGCTCTCTTCAGTCAGCTCTTTCAAAGCATCACACAGCTCTTCCCCTCCGGCCTCGCATAAACCTTGTCCTCTGGCAGGGACCATTATCCCCTAGACAGCAGCTTTCTGGCCCATCTCAGAATCCATACCAGAAAGGAAGCTCTCCTAATCCCCGCGCACCAGGAAAGCAACAGCCCGACCCATGCCCGGTATAGTTTGTAAATAACGGCGCAAAGCCAAGCAGAACGACAGCTTTACAAAGTCACCTGTTCGGTGGAGTTGGGTTGAAGGGCGACCCTCAAAAGTACCTCCACATCCCAACGCCAGAACCTGGGAATGTAACCATATTTGGGGAAAAGGCCTTTGCCGCCATTAAGGATCTTGAAACAAGATTATCCTGGGAGGAACCTACACCCGATGGCAAGCGTTTGCACAGGACCCGGGAACACAGGAAACAGGAGGGATAGGGCCACCAACTCGGGGAACCCACAGCCAAATGGAGAGGCCAAGAGTTGTCACCCAGAGCTTCAGAGGGAGCGAGGGCCTGCAGACATTTTCATCTCGGCTCTCTGGCCGTTGGAACTGTGACGAGGCAGGCTTTGCGTCCTAAACTGCCAAGTATGTGGTGCATTGTTCCGATGGCCCACTAAACAAACACACCTGTCTGCAGCCCTTCAAGGGCCTTTCTGGTGCTGGTTAAAAGGCACAGCAGGACCCGCCTTTTCGGTCCCTCCAGCTTCTGCTCAGCAAATTGCTTCACTGCAGCGTGTTCTCTCTCTCTTTTTTTTAAAACAGGTTTTTATTCCCCCCTCTGCTTTTGTTCTCATCCAGCCAGGAGCCATAACTTCATTAATAACAGAAGGAACACAAACTTCACACCAAGCTTCAGCTGCCCTTTGGAAACACCAATAAATAACGAGGTCCTCGTTTTCAGGTGGCTCCGTCGCTCACATCAACCCGGCACGCACGTCATTTCTCCGCACACGGCCCGTTCTGTGTCTTTAACTCTCGCTTCTGAACCCTCAGCCCCTCCTCTCCTCTCTCCTCCTGTGCAGCTGGAGTCTGCATGTTTTCTTGAATGTCTTAGACAGCTTCACCTTGAACTTGGAATTTCTCAGCAGGGACGGACTGTGCCTGCCAACACAAGTCCTCAATCTTGAGTCCCCCACAAATGACGTCAGGATCCAAAGTTGAGCCTTTGCAGACATTCGGTTTGAAGACAATGACAATATTGCTACATGGTAGTCCTAGTCCCTCCTGTGACAGTCAAAGACCCAGTTTGGACACAGTTTCCCACCCTCCTTTCCATTCCAATTCTCCTTTGCTTTTCTGACTGGCTCTTTTTCATTGACTGAGACAGGGTCTCTCCATGCAGTCTAGGCTGGCCTGGAACTTGTGATCTTTCTGCCTCAGCTTTTTGAGTGCCGGGTGTGCCCCACCATGCCCAGCTAGGTTTGGCTCACTCTTGATCTTGCATTCTCTCCCTCCCCCTCCCCTTCCTTCCTCTTCCTCCCTTCCCTTCTCTCACTTTTATACAAGGTCTGTCTATAAAGCCCAGGCTGGACTGGAACCCTCTGTTTGGCCCAGAATTACAGATGTGAATGAATCACCTGGCCTGGCGTATGGCTCTTTTTTAAATGTTATGATGGCATTGTTTTATTCTTTAATGGAAACTGATGGTCAGTTTTATCTTTAATAAATTATTATTGTGTGCCTGAGCATGTGTGCATATGATGTGTGTGTGTGAGCAGGGCACACATGTGGAAGTCTTTGGGAGTCAATTCTCTCTCCTTCTAGTGTAGGTTAAGGGGTTGAATTCAGACCACCTGGTTTGCCCACCAAACACTTTGACCACTAAGCTATCTCACTCTCCCAGTCAGGATGGTTCTAGAAACTTTTCAGGAAGCAGGCACTGAAGGGAAAGCAAACTGAATAGAGTCCATCTGTGATCTGTGTTCCTCAGGGGAAGAAAATGCAGCACATCATAAGAAATACATTTTGGGTGTCAGCAAGGTGGTCCCATGAGGAAGGCATTTGCCATGGACGCCTGATGCCTTGAGTTGGATTTCTGGAACCTATTTAAAGGTAGAAGGAGAAAACCGGCAGCACAGGTCTGTCCTCTGACCTCACATGTGTGCTGTAGCAATGCTCCACCTAACTATTTACACACACACTAATAAATAAATAAATATTTTAAAAAGAAATATATCCAGGCAGTGGTGGCACACATCTTTAATCCCAGTACTCAGGAGGCAGAGGCAGGCAGATCTCCAAGAATTTGAGGCCAGCCTGGTCTACAGAGTGAGTTCCAGGACAGCCAAGATGACACAGAGAAACCCTGTCTTGAAAAACCAAAATAAGTACACAAATAATAAAAAATAAATACATTTTTCAAGCTGGGCATTATGGCTCACAACTATAATCCCAGCACTTTGGAGTCTGAGGCAGGAGAGCTGTCATGGGTTTGAGGCCATTCTGGCCTACATGGTGAATTCTAGGCCAACCCGAACTATACAGTGAGATCCTATCTCAAATCATCCTTCCAACTCTTAAAAAAGGAGGGAGGAAGAGAAATGTATTTTTCGTGGTGACTCCACGCATGTGTTCATGTCAATAGTTTTCGTAGAAGTTTTACCCAAGGTGGGCATGGGGTGTTAACTGTAGCACTGGGGAGGCAGAGGCAGCAGATCTCCATGGGTCTGAGGTCAAACTGCTCTACATAGGTCAGACAGTCAAGGCTACATCAAAACACACACACACACACACACACACACACACACACACACACATACATACACACACACACACACACACACACACACACACACATACATACACACACACACACACACACACACACACACACACACAAAACCAAACAAAAAGGTCTCACACACAATAGAGTCTCGAGTGTTCCAAAATCTTAGGACCACTTGATCATTTTCTTTATTGTGTCCATCAGAAGGCTCAATGTTGCCAGATGCAAGATTAATACGTGAACTATTTGAAGCTGAAATTAATCAACGTGGGTCAGCAACGTGGCTGGCTCCCTGGGTGGCAAAGCACTTGCCACACAAGTCTAACGACCTGAGTTCAGTCCCCAGAAGCCACATAAAGATGGAAAGAGAGGACTGACCCCTAAAAGCTTCCTTTGACCTACACACACACACACACACACACACACACACACACACACACACACCATGACACATGAAATAGGAAGAAAACTTCACAGAAGAAATTAAACAGCAAACCCAACTACAGTAACATTAAACAGTGAAATACCAAGGTGGGAAGGGCGGTGCATCCCTCAGTCCCAGCACTTGGGAAGTAATGGCCAGAGACTCAGAGGCTCAAAGTCAACCTCAGCTACACAGCAATTCAAGAGACCAGCTGAGGCCGGGTGGTGGTGGCGCACGCCTTTAATCCCAGCACTCGGGAGGCAGAGGCAGGCGGATCTCTGTGAGTTCGAGGCCAGCCTGAGCTACCAAGTGAGTCCCAGGAAAGGCGCAAAGCTACACAGAGAAACCCTGTCTCGAAAAAACCAAAAAAAAAAAAAAAAAAAAAACCAAAAAAAAAAAAAAAAAAGAGACCAGCTGAGACTGCATGAGATCCTGTCTAAAAAACAAGAGGGTGTGGGTGGTTAGGAAGGAAGAAAGAAAAGGGGAGGGGGAGAGGATGAAGGAAGCAAATGAAAGAGGAAGTGTGATTGAGACCCTTAGGTGCTATGATTTGGGTGTGGTTTGTCCCCAAAGGTTCTTTGCAGGAGAGCTGGGCCCAGTGAGGCAAAATCGAGAGGTAGTGGGATCTTTAGGACATGGGTCCTGTGGAGGGTGCCTGGGCCTTTAGGGGCGTCACACTCAGAAAGGATTGATACCCCTCTCATGGAGCGAATTGCTACATTAGAACAAGGCTGACCTTCAGGTCTTTTTCTGTCTTCATGTATGTCTTCGTTAAGGTTTCTATTGTTGTGAAGACACACCATGACCACAGCAGCTCTTATAAAGGAAAGCATTTAATTGGGATGGCTTGTTCACAATTCAGAGGTTTAGTCCATTATCATCATGGCAGGAAGCAAAGCAGCATGCAGGCAGACACAGTGCTGGAGAAGGAGCTGAGAGTTCTTACATCTTGATCCCACAGGCAAAAGGAAGTGATTTGCCTCACTGGGTGTGGCTTGAGCATATATGAGACCTCAAAGCCCACCCTCCACAGTGACACACTTCCTCCAACAAGACCACACCTACTCCAACAAGGCCACACCTCCTAATAGTGCCACTCACTTTAGGGACCATTTCCTTCCAAAACACCGAAATGTATCACCTGTACTTTCTCTCTCTTGCACCTATTCCCACCATGATGCTACCTGCCTGACATGGAGGGACCCTCACTGGAGGCAGAACAGACAGGACAGCCCCGTTTTAGACTTCCAGCTCCTAAAACTATGAAATAAATAAGCTATTTGCATCACACCCACAGCCAAGAGGAGAAAGAAGTAAAGGAACATGTGCTCACTTGCTCGTTCATTCTCACCCACTAAGGACCTCCTGCCTTAGCAATGGTGCTGGCCTAGTAGCCAAGCAACACCCAAGCTTTACCTCACTCCTTCTGTGAGTCTGTGGATCTCCTCCTCATAGTCACAAATTTCAGTCACGAAAGTACCAAACTTCAAGTATTTTCTTAGAGCAACAAAAATTATCTACTACTTGAGGAATAAACATCAAAAGTATATTCAGGATCTACATGCAAAAAACTATACAACTGGGGACCTGAAAGATGGCTCTGTGGGTAAGATCACTGTCTGCTGTCCTGGAAGACCCAGGTTCAATTCCCAGCACCCACATAGTGGCTCACAACTATCTGTAACTCCAGTTCTAATATCTTCTTCTGGCCTCCTTAGGCACCAGGCATGCACGCGGTACGAAAACATACAGGCAGGCAAAACACTCACAACACAGAAAAGAAAATAAAAACAAAAACATTTTTCAAAGGAAGCTACAAACTGTGATGAAAGAAAGCAAAGAAATGCTAAAGAGGTTCTCTGTGATATAAACTGGACGACAATGTTGTTAAAGCAGTAATTCTTCTCGATGTCATCTACTGAGTCAACCAAGTCCCAGAAAACCATGTTGTGATACCAACAGAATGATTCTGAAGTTGACGTGGAAAGGAAAAGCCCACCCTAGAAACAGAACACTAGAAAATAACCTTCAATGAAAATAACCTTCAATACTTCATCTTAAGGCTTAAAATGGAGCTGCAGTGACCAAGACGACATAGTCCTGGTGAAAACTAGACACAGGTCAGTGGAATAGAACAGAGAGTCCAGACAGAGACCCAGACAAAGCCGGCTGATCTCTTTCAAAGGATCAAAAATAATGGAACAAAGAAGAAATAGCTTTGTCAACAGATGGTGTGGGGCCAATTGGACATCCACGTGCAAAATAAATAAATAAATCTAGACCAAATAAATATTATGCTTTTCCCAAAAACTAGTTAAAAATGTGCCAAAGAGCTAAATATAAAACATGCAACTATTCAAATTCTGGAGTCTAACATAAAAGGAAATTTAAATACTCTTGAGTTTGGCAATAAGATTTTAGACATAATACCCAAAACATGATCGGTGGAAGAAAACAATAATAAATGATTCCCGCCCTTTGAAAGACAGCATTAGGAGATGAAAAGAAGTCACCAATGGAGAAGAGGTCACCGTCCCTCAGTATCTGTGCCAGTTTTATTCCTGTGGCTGTGATAAAACACCCTGAGAAAAAGCAACTCAGAGCCAGTCAGAGGTGGCACTCACCGTTAATCCCTGAGAGGCAGAGGCAAGCAGATCTCTGTGAGTTCAAGGCCAGCCTGGTCTATAGAGTTAGTTCCAGGACAGCCAGAACTACACAAAGAAACCTTGTCTCGGAAAACCAAAAGAAAAAGAAAAAGAAACTCAGGGGAGCTTACAATTCCAAGTTATGCTCCACTGTGGAAAGGAAGTCGAGCCAGGAACTTCAAATAGCTATTTGCATCACATCCACAGTCCAGAGGAGGAAGAAAAGGGTGTACATGCACTCACCTGCTCGTCCACCCTCACCCACTCAGGACCTCCTGCCTCAGCAGTGGGGCTGGCTCAGCACCTAAGCCACACCCAGACTTCACCTCACTCCTTCTGTGAGTCTATTTACCTTCTCCTCATAGTCACAGAATGGCTACTGTCTCTCCAAGACTGTGGTGATAACATTGAAAGACAGGAAGAGCTTCAAGGAAGTACATAGCCTTCCTTGAAGTTCGGTTGAATTGATGGGACTAGTGTGGGCCTGGGAATGATGAGTAGAAGCACGGGTGCTCCTAGAAGGTGTTCATCATCTTCATGACCTTCTAATGCAAGTTGTTGCATGGGTGCTTGCAAGTAACTCCAAACTTGTCACTCCTCAAAGGGTCACTGCGGTGTGACAGGATGCATAGGATGAAGGTCATGATAAACGTTGCTTTACCCAGGATTCCTCCAACCTCGAGATTTGACCTCAAGTTAGACTTTCTAGCCTGTAAAGTGAGGAAGTTAGACCCAGGCTGGCAATGCTCCCTAGGGAAAGACCTTCAAGACATGGCCCAAGGCTTCCACTTCCGGTTCAACCAGGCTGCGTTCAAGATCATGGTGGCACATTCTTCGCTACCCCTTCCACAGAGAGATAAGCTGTGTTTTCCTTTGCACCGAGTCTGGCTGGGGTTGGCTTTGACAATAGAATGTGCCAGAAGTATGACTTCCCAGTCAGGCCTTAAAGGTCACAGTGTCTGTGTTTGTCCCTTTGTTTGTGAAGGCTCCTTTGAGGAAGCCTACACTATGTGAGAATTCCTCCATCCTTACCTCGGCACAAGGAAGGCCCAACCAGCCACTCAGAGAGCCTCAGAGGAGCATTACAGTACCAGACGAGAGTAGGCTTTTTCTCAGAACTTCCAGCCTAGCCCCAGCCACAACCTGAATGCAGAGTGAGTGTCACAGATAATCCCACACATGGCAAAAGACCAGCTCAGCGGAATACCACTCAAATCTTTCCTTCACAGGATCCCAAGAAAGTCACTATCATTGGGCCTCGTCAGTTAGAGAGAATGGTCAGGAGGAGCAGGGGAGAAGGAAGGGTGAGGAAGCCAGTCCAACTGATCAGCTTGGGGCGGAGTCAGGAGCTGACAAGAGTTCCCTGCAGGTGTAAGAGAGAACACGGGGGGGGGGGGGGGGGGGGGGGGGATGATGTTTCAAAGTTGGTGCCTTCGGCCACACTCCCTGCAGGGGCTGGGAGAGGGCTTGGTGGGAAGCGCCATCTGAGGCATGTTAGACCTCACCCAAGGCGATGCCGTGCTTGTAGGGAGGGTTAAGCGGTCAGCTCTTTGCTCCATGCATAAGCTTGAGGTGCTTTGCCCTCCCTGGCGCTGGGCAGATGTGAAACAGTGTGAGTCTCCATCTTCACGCGCTGGAAGTTGTATGGTTTACAGACATTCAGCAGATCCACGTGTGGACGGAACATTCTGGAAGGCTCTCGACAGCAATCTGTATTGCCCTTCCTGTCTGTTTTTCTACCTAGGAATGGTAGTAAGGTACCTGGAGTCAATTTTGAACATCCCACCAGCTCAGAATTCAGAGAAGAACATCGGCACGTGGATTCCTGCTTTGGGTTTGGGGCAGAGATCAGGGAGGTGTCTGGAGGAAGAAGCGCTGTTAACACTGAGACCAGAGGGACAGATCATAGCTGGACAGCAGGGAACCGTGTGTACAAAAGCTGAGAGGGGTGGAGGTGGCTGTGGCACAGATCATTTGAGAAACTTTGAGGTGGCCACTTTAAAAGGAATGTATCCCCACAAGTCCAAACGGGACTTAGATTGACCCAGGCCACCTTAAATCTGGGCCACACCTTCTAGTGGCATCCTATATAAAGGGCATGGAAGAAGAAAGCTTTTGCTGTTTGTCTGCTTGCTCTCACGCTCTCTGGCAAGTTCATCCCTTTGCTGGTGTTACAGAATCCCCTACTTCTTGGGGATTCTGACATGTACTGAAGACCAGCTGAGACATCCAGCCTCAAGGACCAAACAACTGCTGTTCTCTTAGACCTTCCGTTGGGAGACAGCCATTGTTGGAATAGTTGGACCACAGACTATATAAACCACTCTAATAAATCATTAATCATTTGATCATATTCATCTGATCAGTTCTGTTCCTCTAGGGAATCATCATTAATACAGGGCAAACAGGAGCTAATTCCCCCGGACACCACTGGAGAACATGATCCGGGAGTGACGGTGGCTGGGCCCTCAACGGTGAACCCTCATCAGGCTGGTGACTCCAGGTCTGCCACCATGTGGAAGAAGAGGGGAGAAAGAAGAGGGAACCTAGGGTGTGGGCTGAGGCCCCATGCACTTAAAGATGCATAGAGACCCCTGTATGTGCGGGAATGCTGTCGGCACTCACCTAGCAAGTCCATGCACCCTTGGACTCTGCTTCACCCTCTCCTCCCACCCCATTACACTGTCCTTCCTACATAAGGTCAACACTGTGCACCATGGGTGGGCCCCAGTCCTGCCTTCCATCCTCAGAACTCCATAGCATCAATCATACATTCTAGCCCCTCACCGCCTCCTCTTAGCTGGATCAGTTTCGTTAGCATTTGGATGCACTCTAGTCTCTCCCACCACAAACAAATCCCTAAATCACTCCCTGCAGCTTCTCCTTGCCTTCCAAGCCCATCTGTGTTCCCTTTCTCCCGTCCCAAATCCTCCCTAACTCTGACCAGCTCCCACACCATTCCACGTCTGTGTACAAAGCTTCTGCTACAGTCACAGGAGACCACTGCAGCCCCGACTACCGACCATCCTCACAGGAGACCACTGCAGCCCTGACTACCAACCATCCTCAGAGGGTGTGTGTGTGTGTGTGTGTGTGTGTGTGTGTGTGTGTGTGTGTGCATGTGTGTGTGTCCCGCCACCCAGACCTTGTCCATGGGGCTCCTTTCTTGCTCCCCCCCCACCTCCTGCCACAACCAGAGGCTCCACTAACATCTGCTGTATCTTAGAGTCAACAGGAAAAGTCATTAAAAAAATTAAAAATACAGCACCTGAGTGTCTTGCCCTCACCAATTAAATCAGGACCCAGAAGTGTTGGCCAGATGTGGCAGATCTAAGAATCCCCCAGATGAATCTTACATGTGGCCCACATTTTGAGCTGCTACCTTTAAAGTCACATGTACAGATCTTGAGACATCCAAAGACAATGTTGCCATCCCTGCGTTTTCTTCTCAGCTTTCATGTGAGCCATTCCACAGCTGAACACTGACGTCACGTGGCTCCCCTCTGATCTGAATATAATCCCTATACACATTTACATGACGGATTAAGGAGGAACAGTTCTGAGACTTTGATAGGATTCCCGAGCAAGTTGAGTGTCTTTGAGACAGGGTCTGGCCATGCATCCTAGGCTGGCTTGGAATCTGTCATCCTCCTGTCTCAGCCGCCCCAAGTGCTGAGATGACAAGCCTCCGCAGTCAGCAGGTCTGCTGTTTTTTTTGTTTTTTTTTTTTTTTCTTTTTTTTTTCTGTTTTCTTTTTTGGTTTTTCGAGACAGGGTTTCTCTGTGTAGCTTTGCGCCTTTCCTGGGACTCACTTGGTAGTCCAGGCTGGCCTCGAACTCACAGAGATCCGCCTGGCTCTGCCTCCCGAGTGCTGGGATTAAAGGCGTGCGCCACCACCGCCCGGCTGTTTTTGGTTTTTTTTTTGTTTTTTTTTTTTTGTTTTTTTTGTTTTTTTTTTTTTTTTTTTTTTTGGTTTTTCAAGACAGGGTTTCTCTGTGTAGCTTTGCGCCTTTCCTGGAACTCACTTGGTAGCCCAGGCTGGCCTCGAACTCACAGAGATCCGCCTGGCTCTGCCTCCCGAGTGCTGGGATTAAAGGCGTGCGCCACCACCGCCCGGCTGTTTTTGTTTTTTAATCTCTTGAATTCCGAACCACCTTAGTGCCAGCCACATTTCTGGGCAAGTCCTCTTCACTCAGAAAGTGTATACGTGCAAAGCCGACCGAGGAAGGAAACGTTGCAGCAAGGTGGAGATTCACAAGGCCACTCGGCAGACAATGAGCACATCTGTCTGTGGTACCCACGGCTGGACAGGAGGGATGCTTCCCGTGACCCACACAGACAGTTGTGCCACAGATGAAGGCTCCAGGTTCCTCAACTCTGCAGAACCTCCCTTGCTGGGTGAGGCCTCCTATCTGCCCTGGGAGGTTTGAAGAAGCCATCTTGACTGGTACCAAAGGTGCAGATCCTGGATAATCTCACCCATCATGAGCAGTGGCCGAGAGCCCTGCCCAGTACCCTGCCAGCATCCCTCATGGCTGAGGCATCTGGAAGCTTCACCATGGGTTTGGGGAAACACAAGGGAGACAACAGGTGTTTCCAGACCTGCATCCCCATCATTGCTTGTACTAGATGTCCAAGCATACAGTTGTGTGCTGTCGTGGTGGTCGGAGAAAGGTATGTAAGGCGTGAGGAGACAGGAACTTTTGGCTGAAGAACCCCTTTCGGCTAGAGGCCTTTTGGTTGGAGAGCCTTTTCAGGCCGAGGAGTCCTAGAGGTAAGACGTGGCAGTGGCTTGTTCCTTTGTCTCTCTGATCTTTCAGCATTTACCCCAATATCTGGCTCTGGGTTTTTTATTATAAGACCAATTAGCAATTCGTGTTACACTGTAGAGACTGGGACTGCCTTCGAGCTCACTCAAAAACACATGGAAATGTGGCAAAGCCACACAGTGAAAGGTTACTGAGCCACAAAAAGAATAAAAAGTGACCCAAAGATGCAACATGAACGAACCTTGAACACATGCTGAGTGGAAGTAGCCATGTACCATCCTCTTGCTTTTGGTTGAATGCCTGGAAAAGGTAAATCCACAAACAACAGGCAGCGTGTGGGTGAACCAATGTTGAACCAACGTTGGGCCCTGTGAGGAGGGAACTGGGATGACTGCGAACAGGGGAGAGGTTTCCTTTTCAGGCTCCCACATGGCCACCAGCAGCACAACCTTGCCTATGGGACCAACCACAGGGCCTGCTGAGCTTTCCTCTTGCTCTTTTCCATAGGGGTTTGCCCCGGGAGGGTGGAAGTGACCAGGCAACTCTGGGACGTCACTCCCTTACCTGTGCGTTGTCTCTCAATGCGCTAAACATATCCACCTCCATCAGAGACCCCACCCAAGGAGAGGGGAGTCCAGGTTTGCCTCAGCAGCCTTTTCTGGAAGGGGAGAAAGACTTTCTCAAGGGCTCTCATCAAGCCTTCTTCCTTCCCAGAGGGGTAGGATGCTAATACTCAGCTCCTTCAGCTTGGAGGAGCCCCAAAGCTTGGGTCTGCTGGTCCCAAGTTTAATCAGCAAGAAGCAAACACCATGTTTATTGGTTTTCATGTGAGTTCTGCCCTCTATTTACAAATCCCCAATCCCTCTCCAGAATGAACCCAACAAGATTTATGTCGGCTGCCTTGGTCACGTATATCCTATCTGTGGGCCACCCTCCCCAACACTGCTGCCGAAGGGTCTGAGTCTGTGCAGACTCTGGGAAGTTCGACTCGGCCCTTAGCAGACTGAAAAGTCTATTCTGAATGCTACTGGTTCCTCTCCCAGGAAGTGAGCTATTCCAGGCACTCTGGCCACGCCTGCTCCTCAGTTTCCTCTTCGTAGCATCCTTCTGCTCAGGCTTTTAGCTCAGACGGGACCATGGTGCACTCACCGATGTCTCCACTCTAACTAACAACTGCTATGATTCAAGTGCCGTTCAACACCATCACACTTCAGCACCTGACAACCTCCCCTCCCCCAAAACTAACTTGCACTGGAAGGAGGAACGGCGTTTTTCTTATTAAATGAACAACTTCAGTGTTGGCATGGGGATGGGGTGGGGTGGGCGGACGGATGGATGGATGGATGGATGGATGGACGGACCCACCAGGGAGACCAGAATGATGTGCGGAGTTAAGTCTGATGTGAGTCCATCTTTCTACCTCTTCAATGGCGTCTGTGTTTAACAATCTGTTTTTAGCCACTTCATATGCTTCTTCCCATTCAGTCCTCCATCTATCTATGATGAATTTTACTTCCATAAAGGAAATAAATGTTTAAGATTCATGACTTCCTAATTATTCTACTACATGCTGGGAATGAAAAATGAAAGCATCACATGGGGAAGTCTTGAAAATGATGTCCCTGCAGACAGATGTCAGCACACCCCTCACGAGGGCCTCTGAGGCTACTCCTGTACCTTCCGATGCCTCCCTTCCCACCCCATACTCCTGTAGCATAGTTCGAAGTCATCCTGACAGCTTTTAGTCCCTGGCAAGTGCCATACCATCCTTCATGTCCTGAATGCTGCAGCCGATGAAGGGCAGGGACAGCTCTCTGGCTCTTCTGACCTTAGGGCCAGCTCTCCCACCTGCCTCAGGCATTGATGGGTGAGGGTTAGGGGGCATCTCTCCCCTGCCCATGCCACCACATGACAGATGAGTAATGGGGACAGTTCTCCCATGCTCACAACTCGGGGCTGGCTCACACACCTCTGCCAATGGGGTTGGCTCTATGCCTACAGCTCAATCTTATGGAAATATCTTCTTTTTCTTTTCTTTCTTTCTTTTTTCTTTTTTATATATGTATTTAGTTAGTTAGTTTTGGTTTTTTGAGGCAGGGTTTCTTTGTATAGCCTTGGCAGTCCTGGAACTCACTCTGTAGACCAAGCTATCCTTGAACTCACAGAGATTCAGCTGCCTCTGCCTCCCGAGTGATGGGATTAAAGGTGTGCGCCACCACCACCCAGCATAAGCGTTTTCTTAATCGAGGGTCCCTCATCTCAGGTGACTTTATCTTGTGACAAGTTAACATAAGACTATCCAGCACAGTTGCCAAGTCCCTGGAACAAAACTCAAGGATTACCTCTGACCACGCTCTTTTCCCCTCTCTTCCCAGGCACGGACTCATTTCAAGTCTAGGAAACACAAATGTACCAGGCATGCTGGCTCACACTTGTAATCCCAGCACTTGGGAAACTGAGGCAGGAAGATCATAACAGGTCAGGTTGAGCTACAGAATGAGACCTTGCCTCAAACAAACAAAAAGCAAAATGCCAAAGGGCTGGAGAGATGTCTCAACAGTTAAGAGCACTGGCTATTCTTCCAGAAGACCTGAATTAGATTCCCAGCACTCCTGTGGCAACTCACAACCATATGTCACATCATCTCCGAGGGATCTGACACCCTCTTCTGGCTTACTCAGGCACCAGGCACAGGCACCAGGCATATACATGGTACACAGATATATATGTAGGAAAAACACATTTAAAAAATCCATACATACAGCCATGCCTGTGTGTGCTTGTATTTAAGCATGTGTGTGTGTGTACATGCATTTGTGGGTTTGTTTTCATTTTAATTTTTTAAAATATTTGGGTGCCTTTCTGCATGTTATGTCTGTGTACCATGTGTGTGCCTCGTGCCCGAGTAGGCCAGAATCACTACTGATTCCAGAACTTTCTCATCATCCTGCAATGAAAACCCAGACTCATTAGTGTTTGTTCCTGGCAACCTCAAACCTGCTTTATGTCTCCGTGGGTTTTCCTGTCCTGGGTGTTTCACAACAATGGAATTTAACAGTCTTGGTCTTCTAGGTCTGGCTTCTTTCACTCGGTGAGATGTTTTCAGGGTTTGTCCACATTAAAGTGTGAATGGGTACTTTGTGCCTCTTTGCGGTTGAATGATACTCTCCTTTATGTTATCCATTCATCAGCTGAGGGAGCCTGGCTTGTTTCTTCCTGCTGTTTCCCATAGGCCCATCTCCAGACCTAACACTCATCCCATTGTATCCTGCTCTGTACAGCACTGAGCATGTGGCATGACAGCAGACTGCCTTCTACCCAGAGGGAGAGCACCTTGGAGCAAAGGGGACCTTACATGTCCATCGTCTTACCTGGCTCAGGATCTGTCTGCAAAACACATTCTCTGTCTCCGGGGATTGTCTTTTGGAGGTTTTGTGTGGTTTGATCCCCCCACATTCCGGCCCCCCTCCCCACCTTAATGATGTTTTGCTTTTGAGACAGGGTCTCATTTTACAGTCCTGGGTAGCCTGGAACTCTGTAGACCAGGCTGGCCTGGAACTTTCTGAGATCTGCCTGCTTTTGTCTCCTGCGTGCTGGGTTTAAAAGTGACTGCCACCATTCCTGATTTGGTTTGTGTGTGTGTGTGTGTGTGTGTGTGTGTGTGTGTGTGTGTGTGTTTAAACAAAGTCTTATTTTGTGCCTTCAAATTCATGATCCTCCTGCCTCAGTTTCCTGAGTAGCTGAGGTTATAGTTTTACACTGCCATACCCAGCTACAAAACAGATTATTGTTAGTGGATATTTGACATTTTAGGAATTGTATGTGTATGGGGTGCTCCTGTGCCCTGGCGCACAGGTGGAGGCCAGAGGATACCTTGTAGGAGCTGGTTCTCTCCTTCCACCATGTGGGTCCCCGGGATGGAACACGGGTCATTAGACTACACAGTGGCAAGGGCTACTACCTGCCAAACCAGTGCTTGTCACCCCAAAAATAGACTCATCATCGTGTCCTTACTGTTGTTAGACTGCCCTGAGTCCAGCTTGCCAAACATCCTCACTGCTCCTTCCAGCCAAGATTTCAACAGACCCCCAAACAAGTTCCACCCAGTGGAACACACCATGGAATCCATGGTGTTTACATGTCACGAGTCTGCAGGGATCAAGACCACTTAAGGAAGGGGAGTCTGAGAGTGCTCAAGGGAGAGGACCTCCCAGGACTTCCCCAAAAATCAAAACAGATCCTCTGACTGGGAACAATTAAGGGAGGACCTGGAGCAGCACCACAGTGGCCATGTGGGCAGCCGGAGCCCCTTTCTGCTGATCACACCGATGGCTTTTCTGTAGGCCACGTGATGCAGGGAGGGAAGAAGCAGGAAGAGCTGAGCATCTCACTGCACATTGATAAGGGCTCTCAGACAGGGCAGCCTACTGATCTGCCCTACTGCTTCCCCACAGAGAGGTGTTGAGGGCCCTTAGAAAACGCACAAATGAGATCCGAAGGAGAGAAAGGCAAATTAATTAATTAAGCTTTTGGTTTCTAAATTGTTTACATTCTCTTTCCCTCAGTAAACAGTTGTTTTGGTGTTTCCCTTGACTAACAATAAATAGATAGTTATAGATGTTAGATTAGATAGTTTCCTCTCAAACTGCCTAATTCCTCTTCTTCCTGAATCCCATTCTGCATTATTTATTTGAGATAAGATATGATAGATCATTAGATAGTTTGTCAACTTGACACAATCTAGAATAACTTGGGGAGAGTCTCAGTGAGGGATTGTGTAGCTGGAGAATTTCTCTCCAGCTCCCGCCAATCCCCGCTAGTCCTGGAGCCCACTTATAAAATAAACACACCGACTCTTATATTATTTAAACTGCTTGGCCATTAGCTCAGGCCTATCATTGTCTAGCTCTTACTCTTATACTCAGCCCATTTCTGTTAATCTATATGTCGCCACGTGTTCTGTGGCTTTCCTTGTTGCCTCTACATGATGCTCCCTGAACGGCAGCTGGTGTCTCCTCTCCTCTGCCTTCCTCTCCTTTTCCTCTCTCCTCTCTGCCAGTCCCGCCTATACTTCCTGCCTGGCTACTGGCCAATCAGTGTTTTATTTATACAGAGCGATATCCACAGCAGGATTGTATACACTGGATTGGCCTGTGGGCTTGTCTGTGGGAGGTTGTCTTAATTAAGTTAACTGGTATTAGAAGAGTCAGCCTACTGTGGGTGGCACCACTCCCTAGTAAAGGGTCCTAAACAGTGTAAGGGTAGAGACGTCAAGTTGAGCACAAGCAAGCAAGCAAGCTGTGCATGCATGCCCTTGTTTCTCTCTGATCCTGACCTCGGAGAAGACATAACTAGCTATTTTAAGTTCCTGCCTCCTGTACTTCCCTTCTGCGACGGACTAAAACATAGAATTGTGAACTAAAATATATCTTTCTCTCCCCTGAGGTGTGTTCTTTTGGTTGTTGTTGTTTTTGTTTGTTTGTTTTGTGTCCCTCCCCACCTCCCGGGTACTTTATCACAGCAACAGAAATGAATCTAAAACTCAAGATCTTCAGTGGAACTCCCCAGATAGCTGAGGGTGGCCTTGAACTCCAATCCACCCGCCTCCAGATCACAAGCATTGGGATTATAGGCTTGGACCAACTCACCCAATTTTATGCAGTGCTCAGGCCTGAACCCAGTCTCCTGAGCATCTTTAAGCAAGTGCTCTACCAACTGAGCCACACCGTCAGCCCTGAATCCTCCTATCTCCCCTTCTCATCCCCCTTTGCTGCAAATCTGCCCCTGCCGGCGACTTTCACCTCCCTTTAGTGTCCATCTGCCCAGCACCTGTTCCCTCCCGTTCCAACAGCCCTGTTCTTACAGCTCTGACGCTCCTTTAACCGTGGAAACACTAGCTGCAAACACAAGGTTTTGATGGCTTAGTGTGAATCTATTTCGTTATGAACCATTCAGCTGGTCTGTGTTTCACAGTCAGGGCAGGACATCTTTGACATGGTGGTCCCAGTAGCCTTGAATAGATACTCCAGCCAAGGAGAAAGCTACAAGCAGTGGGTGTCCTGATAGACACACGCTTTATTTCCATATGGCTCTTCTGGTGGGACACTGGTTATCTTTGGTGAACAATTTACCATTCTCCACCACCAGCTGCCCAAGGTCACCGAAAGAGTCTCTCTCACGAAGCATACTCACTGCCCCACAGGTAAGTTGAGTCACTCTCCATCCTGTCTAGGCTGGGCCCTCTAGCAGAGAGGCGGTTCTTGCTCCTTGGGGCCTCTCACGGAGCCTTGAAATCTGGAGCAGCAGCCATCTGAGTCCCTTACCTACCCAGGTGCTTCAGAGAGGAAACCACAGCCCCCATCATCTTCAGAAGAAAGAACAGGAAAGAGACCGGGCCCTGGGGCCATCTTCCTCTGTCAGGAATCCCACTGTTCTCCGCTGCTCCGAGCCCCGCCCTCCACAAGTCCACCTTGCCTCTCCTCTCCAAGGCCACCTCTGAGGTGGACGCGCTTCCCGACTGCTGCTCAGCTCATCCTCTGCAGCCCACAGTTCCCAAGGGCAGAAGTTTCGAGGCCTGAAGGTGGTCTGAAGGCCCGATGGGTCAAATAGATTTTTCTGTTTTTAGTTCTGGCTTCTAGCTTATTTGCTGGCATGGTTCCCTGGAAACCTAAAAAGGCGCCTTATCTGTTTGCTTCCAGTCCATTCCAGATGCCAGCAACCACACCAAAAATGCATTTTTAGACATCGTTTCCCAGCCGGTCCCTTGCTCCCTGTCCTCCGGCCATTATTTCTCCATGTGAAGGGGACAGCACTGAGCTCCTGGGAAGGACACTGGCTATTCTGACCCTGTGCAAAGCTGAGGCTTAATGGCCCTTTGTTGCTCAAGGGTCTTTTTTTCTTTTCCATTTATTTATTCTTTTTAAAAATATTTTCTTTAAACTGGGCACTTGGAGGAAGAGGCAGGTGGAGCTCTGTGAGTCCGAGGCCAGCCTGCTCTACAAAGAGAATTGTAGGACAGCCAGGCTACACAGAGGAACCCTGTCTCAAAAAAAAACAAATATATGTGTGTGTCCGTATATGTACATATATATATATATATCATTTATGTGTGTACACATATATGTATATATATGTATCATTTGTGTGTGTGTGCACATATATATGCATCATTTGTGTGTGTGTGTGTGTATCACATGTGTGCTGGTGCCTGAAGAGGAGAGAAGAGAGGGTCAGATCCCTCAGAGCTGGAGTGATAACAATTCTGAGCTACCTGACCTGGGACCCGGGTGTTGGAGGCAGAACTCCAGTTCTCTGGATGAACAGCAAGTGCTTTTGACCAGTAAGTCACATCTTCAGCCCCTTGTTTATTTATTCTTATTTTTATTTTTTTTCCAGGCAAGGGATTGAACTCAGAGTCAATGAGGATCTACCACTGAACCACACTCCCACCTCTGGGATCTGAAACTTTCACAGTATGGTTTCCTCGTGGTTGGCCTCTGGACAGAGCTGCTTTTCCTAACCCAGACCCCGGGTTTTGCATGAAGTCTCTCTTTCATTTCTGTTTTCCTTGCAAACCGATGAGTTCTTGCCTGAACCTGTCTTATTTCCCTAAGACCTTGACCGATCCTGCAGTAGCCCCTCCCTTAGATGGACGAGTAATTAATTCTCCAGTTGGACCCAGGGAGTAGGTATAAGGCGTGTGGACTCCTCACTGGCTCAGCCTGTGATGTGCTACAAACTGACCAAGCCCAATAGAGATGATCTCAGTCTCTATCCAGTTTCTGACGTAAGTGCCAGAAAAGGCCGCTGGGCAGGGGACCGCAGGGCGGTCATTCCTTGAAGTCCTTTCCTTAAGTGCACATTTGATCTAATCATTCCTTGTTGGTGTTTCCTTTTCCTTCTTGGGCATGAGACAATGAACTCTGAAGCTACTGGCTCAGGGTGACTTTGTGGTCATTGCATGCCTGTCTCAGTATTCTATAGCTATGAGGAGACACGATGGCCATGGCAACACTTATAAAGGAAAACATTTCATTGAGGCTGGCTTCCAGTTCAGAGGTTTAGTCCATTGTCATCACGGCAGGAAGCATGGCGGCATGCAAGGTAGACATGGTGCTGGAGAAGTAGCTGAGGGTTCTACATCTGGATCCCCAAGCAGCAGGAAGAGAGACACTGGGCCTGGCTCGAGCATTTGAAACTCCAAAGCCCACCCCCAGTGACGCACTTCCTTCAACAAGGCCACACCCACTCTAACAAGGCCACACCTCCTAATCTCTCTCAAGTAGCACCACTCCCTACCGACCAACCATTCAAATATTTGAGCCTATGGGGGTCATTCCTATGTAACCCACCACAGTGTCTGACCATAGCACTCCCAGTTAAGGCATCAAGAGCAAGAAAGGATCCGTTGCTCTCAAAGAACCCACACAACCATGTTAACATCGGCTCTGAGTTAAAGCGACATGGACTTATATAAGAGAGAAGTCTCCAAACTTCAGTTGCCCGACACAATGTGAGTTTATTTCTCACTTTGAAAAAGGAGATCCACTCTGTGAGTTTGAGGCCAGCCTGGTCTACAGATCCAGGACAGGCACCAAAACTATACAGAGCAACACTGTCTCGAAGGAAAAAAGAAAGAAAGAAAGAAAAAGAAAAAGGCGATCCAGAAAGTTAAAGGGACATAAAGGGACATGCTGCCAAGCCTGATGGCCTGAGTTCTACCCCAGAACCCACATGGTGAAAGGAGGAAACTGATTCCTGTAAACTGTCCTCTGACCTCCACGGGCACTCCTCCCACAACCTGGTACACAAAATCAATATAAGTAAAATGTCCTTTTGTTTGTTTGTTTGGTTGGTTTTTTTGAGACAGGGTTTCTCTGTGTAGTTTTGGTGCCTGTCCTAGATCTCGCTCTGTAGACCAGGCTGGCCTCGAACTCACAGAGATCCGCCTGGCTCTGCCTCCCGAGTGCTGGGATCAAAGGCGTGCGTCACCAGCACCTGGCAAAATGTCATTTTTTTTAAAAGGGTGGATAAGAAAAGCTGAGAGATCTGGGCTTTATTGCGTCAACCACTGTGGTGATCCAGATTTACTGAGGGTTTGCCATTGTCAATACCTGGCCTGGACATGAGATCTGGACATGAGAATCCAGGTGACTGATAGAAAAGAGAACACAAAGCTGGACATGATTGCCAGACACAGTAACGCAGCCCCAGCATCACAGTTCAAGCCAATATAAGCATGTGAGACCCTGTCACACACACACACACAAAAAAAAGAAAGTCAGGCATGACTGTGCATGCTTTCCATCTCTCCGGAGGCTAAGTCAGAAGGATGGTCACAAGTTCAAGGCCTCCTTGGGCTACAGAGAGAATACTAGCCCAGCATGAGCTATAGAGTAAGACCCTACAAAGTGTAAAGTGAGAGAAAGAGAGAGAGAGAGAGAGAGAGAGAGAGAGAGAGAGAGAGAGAGAGAACGAGAGAGAGAGAGAGAGAGAGAGAGAGAGAGAGAGAGAGAGAGAGAGAGAGAAACATGCTATGCAGCCAAGGATGACCTTGAACTTCTAATTCTCCTGCCTCTGTCTCTTGAGTACTGCCATTATAGGCATTCACCACCATGTCTGGTTTTTATTCATTTACACACTGCTTATGGCTGTTCTCAGGTTGTATCAGGGTTGTGATGATTGCGTGGCTCACACAGCCTCAGGACACAACTTCTTGGTCCTTTACAGAGGAAATCTGCCAAGCCCGGGAGAGAAGGATTGCTAGGCTGGAGGTAGAGTTCCATGGGCCAGACCTAGAAGGAACATTTTCATGCTCTTCGCACGCCGTCCACTCAGTCCTCTGTCTCTGTTCTCCGTGTGTCCCCAGGACACTCACCGCCACTCTGCACTCTTCCTTATAACAGGGTTTCCACCCAGTATCCTCTGCTGCAAACCCCACCCAGGCTCCAGTGACCTTTGGTTCAGCATCTTTAGATTCAATGTGTTCCCCAAACTTCACATCTATATTTCTAGCAGTGGGTGTGACCTCTCACACCGAAGCCCCTGAGGTATAACTTGACTCCATCCTCCAAACCTGACCATCGTCCTCTGCCTCAGTGAACAGTTCGTTCTGTCAAACGCCCAATCCAGAAACCCCAGAAACGGCCACAGCCGTCACTAATTTCTCAACACATGGCTCCTTGAGTTACTTACATCTCCCAAATCTTTCTCCCTCCACCCTGTACCCTGACTCAGTCCAGCTCAGATTCTTGTGTGAGCCTCCTCTCTTGTCCCAATGACCCCCATCTCTCCGGGAGCTGTTCCACAATTGCTTGGATCTGCCTCTTCAAAACCCAGTCTAATGAGGCCGCTGTGCTGTGTGAGCTCTGCTGTTCTGAAGGGACGTAAACACATTACTTGAGGTCACCCATCTGTACCGTGGCAGGACCGAGGTGGGGACTTTGGTTTATGAGCCTTCAGAGACCTATGATTCCACTCCCCATTCCTTGCAGGATAAAGCAGCAGAAAGCACAAAGAAAATTCTTCGCATAGCAGAAGCCCTCAGGCAGCGCAGAGCCGGCAACCCCCTTTGCACACACTCAGAGTCCTGCCGTGGCTTGAGCGGCTTTGCTCTGAGGGAATGAAGGGGGCCCCTCCGAGGGGCCCACTGTCCACCCCCACATGCACACACACCTGCTCTGTTTCACTGGGATTCCTAATCCCTGGATCTTGGTAACCAGGGCATTTTCACAAGGGCAGCTTCCCTCAGGATTGTTTTTCCAAGACAGAAACCTTTCCCAAAGAGCCCCCAAGGGTCACTATGGTCCATTCTCTTTCTCCCTTCCTAAGGATGAGGCGGCCACTTTGAGAAGAGTCTGGGATTTGGTCTCTGAAACTGCCTGGGAGACCCTCCTGCCCAATCTTATTGCCCTAGGCACTCGCCCACCTCCTATAAGATGTATTTCTGTTCCTGTTTATTTGTTTTGAGACACGATATTGTCTTATTATACAGTCCAGGCTGGTCTTGAACTCTCAATCCTCCGTCTCTGCTTCCTGTAGTGGGATGATTGGCACATAGTAGGATGCCGGGCCTTGAGGTAATCTATTTTACATGGATCTGCTTACCAATTGCTTGTCTTCTGACCAAAAAGCCAGGAAACAAATTAGAAAGTAGAAACGCAAGGATACTGTGTTTCCAGAAAATTAGGAGGCACTGTGTCAAGGAATGAAGCTACACTGTGTCCAGCAGACAGACAGCGCTGTGTCCAGCAGACAGACAGCGCTGTGTCCAGCAGACAGACAGCACCGTGTCCAGCAGACAGACAGCGCCGTGTCCAGCAGGCACCGCTGTCTCATTGGGTTACTCCTCTTTTCACAGAATCCAGTCAAGAGTCTGGCTGATTATCTCTGGTGCATATTCAAGTTTTGCTGAATGAATGAATGAATGGAATGAATGGAATGAATGAATGAATGAGTGAGTGAGTGAATGAATGAATGAGCCTGACAGGGATGGATGGATGGATATGGATGAATTTGTGAGGCAGATCGTAACATTCTGGTTCCTCTTGCTTCCTCAACACTGTTGAAGGCAGGGCTCCCAAAGCCCCATGCTCACTCACAAGCCAGCCTCTGTGCCTAGGGTCTAGAAATCCTCTCCTCTCCCCAGAACTAGTGGACCTGAAACAATGCCTACCAGGTCTGCAAGCAGTAATCCCATTTGGCCACATGTTCAGGTTCAAAGTATCAGCCATATCTCATTCCCTGTCTCCCGTCCTCACTTCATGGGCAGACTCCAGGATCGCAGAGTCTGTCTACCTCCCACGGCCATCACTCGTACCAGTTTTACCTTGGCGATGGCAACATTCCCTAACTGGACCCTGCTTCCCTTCTCC
Organism: Peromyscus eremicus; assembly: GCF_949786415.1. NCBI lineage: Eukaryota > Metazoa > Chordata > Mammalia > Rodentia > Cricetidae > Peromyscus > Peromyscus eremicus. The sequence continues at coordinate 77,065,165 of NC_081423.1, forward strand.
CTCCTCCTTCCTTGGCAGACAGGCACCTTTTAATAAACTCGGATTGCTTCTCTGCGACCTATTGGCTGGCTCCTGAGAGCTCTTCCTACACTTGGAACAGAGAACTAAGTCCCCACCAGACACTACAGTACGCACGCACGCACGCACGCACGCACGCACGCACGCACGCACGCGCACCTAGCTCTGCTCATCTCTTCTATGCTCCGTTCTAACCACCTGTTGCTCAAACACACGTTGCTGCTCCGGGACTTGGCACCTTCTTCTGCCCTGACCTGGAACTTTCTTTCCCACCTGTGTGTTTGACTCACTCTCATGCTTCCTTAGATCTCAGTTCAAACAGCCCAGCCAAGTCCTTTCCGGTCTACCTCACGGACGAAGGAACATCACCTGCACTGTTGTGGCCCTTCTCAGCACTGGTTTTCCTGTCATTTATATCTCTAAAATGTAAGTGCTTCATGCACAGATCCTACAGTATGCTGGCATACCCCAGAGACTAGAACGGGGCCGGGCACAAGGCAAGGAGGCTGCCACACTAGGGGAAAATGGAAGGGCATCCACCCACCAGACAGAGACGCTTGCGGAGGCAGATCTATTTGAGCAAGAGGGAGGGACTTGGAGCACAGGCCCATGGCTCATCATGGTAGGCCACAAGTTCTCCAATCACAAGGCCACAGTTCTCCAATCCCCCTGTCTCAGTCTTCCAATCCCCACCAACTTCTGCAGTCTCCCATATGGACTCTGGCCTCTGCCGTGAGTTTCCTCTGGCCGGGGAGATGTTCACAGAGTTCAGGGAGATAAGCAGAGGCTTATCAGCCCTGGCCTTCTGCCTCACCATGCGAACATGCCTGGGCATGCCTGCAGCTGGGGTGCAGCAGTATATTCATGGGGGGGGAATGCCAGTGCAGAGGCTTACCAGCAGGTGGAGGAGCCACGGACCAGCATGGCTGTAGCCCAGGGAGCCAGAGCCAAGCTGCATCCATGGGAGCGCAGATCTAGAAGGCCCAGGAGCCAGGCTGTGGGAGAGGACTGAGGAGACCATCAGGAGGCTTCAGCTATTGCCTTGAGCGCCAAGGAGACACTAACACAGGCAGGCAGGGCCTGAGGAAATGGGGAGGCCGCTGAAGGGGGCAGAAAGAGGTACTGACTGTAGTGTGGAGCTCCTAAGGTGGACTGAGTCGGTGAAAGTAACCTAGGGGTTCTGAGTCACTCCAAGTCACCCCCCCACCCCCACAGCTCATCCCCTTTCTCATCCCTCTCTCGCACACCCCTCTTCTCTCCTCAGACACATTCAATGCCTCCCACTTCCTGTCACATCTTCTGTTTGCCCTTTACCTGTCTAACCCTTGCCGTTCCTGTCAAACTTTAAAAATAGTCCTCAGGGGCCGGAGGGACTGGCCAGCGAAGTGAGACCACTTGCTGAGCAAGCACCAGGGCCCGAGTCTGGGTCCGCAGTACCTGTGTGAAAGCTGGGCATGGCTGTGGGGCTGTAACCCCAATGCTGATGGCTGGGAACAGATGGGTCCCCAGAGACCCTGCCTCAAGGGTGTAAGACAGAGGGTAATGGGGCAAGCTGTCCAGTGTGCTTCTCTGCCCTCTACACGTGTGTGAGCATCGGTGCTTGTGCATACACACACAAATACACACATCAATAAATAACTGTAAAGCAAACAACACAGATGTAAGACCCAATGCAATCATCCACATAAAGATTCAATCCACGCCTTGCACAGAGTTCAGTGACCCATGGGCTGGAGAGATGGCTCAGAAGTTGAGAGCACTGACTGCTCTTCCAGAGGTCCTGAGTTCAATTCCCAGCAACCACATGGTGGCTCACACAACCATCTATAACGGGATCTGATGCCCTCTTCTGGCATGCAAGGCACACACATAGACAGAGCACTCATACATTAAAACAAAACAAAACACTGTAAACAGTTCAATAACCTTAGCCACAGGGAGAAAGCTGGCATAAGAATTCTCTAGAAGCACTCAAATTGTCTGGACAGTTTCTCTGATCTTGGTGGGTTCTCTGACCCGCATCTTCAAGCCGTGCTCTGGGTAGCCAGCTGCCTGCCTATAGGAGGCAAGTTAGAGACTGCCTCTTGGCAACTGCAAATTAAGGGAAATTAGAGAGGTTGGTGTTTGTTGGTTTTGGTTGCTTAGCAGCTAAACACCATGGTGGAGTTGGGGTTAATCCAAATGTGAGCCCCTGTAGGAGCCTGACAGGCCAAAGATCCCCTACAACGTCCCTATAAAGAACATGGGCATTGAACCTGGCCCCCTGAGAAGCCCTGGCCATGGGAGATGCTGTTCATCATGTGTCCCCAGCATCCAGCGTCCAGGGGTAATCTGACCTGGGGGCAGCAGCACAGTCCGCCAGAGTCCTCTGTGGCTCTACATCAGTCTTCTGGGTTCCTGGACAATTTAGGAGACTGGTCCTCTAGTACACTTTGTGATTCTGTAGACTGCTCAGTCATCCTTCCAGAAAATTCTCCTTGGGCAGAATTAACGAGACTGGTTTTCTGTTGTGTGCAACCAGTAGCTGTTAGTTGACTACTCCTCACCCCTCAGGGCTGAACACCAACTCCTTGGAAACCTCATCCACCACCCTTGGCTCCACCCTACATGTTACCAGGAGCACAAACAAGCCCAGGGGTGCAGGAGGGTATGAGTCAGCCTGTACCCGAGTACCTAGAACACAGGGCGGGTGTGACAGGCTGAGGGCACTAACTGGGCTTCCTGTGACGTATCCCACCACCTGTGATGGATCCTAACATCTAGTGTATCACAGCACCTGTGACAGATCCTAACACCTAGTGTATCACACCACCTGTGACGGGTCCTAACACAGTGTATCACACCTCCTGTGACAGATCCTAACACAGTGTATCACACCACCTGTGACGGATCCTAACACAGTGTATCACACTGTATCCTAACACAGTGTATCACACCTCCTGTGACGGATCCTAACACAGTGTATCACACCACCTGTGACGGATCCTAACACAGTGTATCACACCACCTGTGACTGATCCTAACACAGTGTATCATTCCACCCTGTGACGTGTGGGGTGTGGGGTCTTGACTGCTGAGCATTGGAGTGGAGAGCAAAACCCTAACCATGGATGGCATTCTCCTGCCCGACCCCAGCCTCAGCATCTGGGTGCCACAGAGCTCAGGGGAAAGAGATACCAACATCCCAGAATACGCTACAAGTATCTCCACATAAACTGGACGTGGTTGCCCATATGGTTTGTCTGTAAAGAGAGGGCCTGAGATAGCCCAGGCCCCCATTTCCTACTCCAGGGACTGAGGAAAGGTTCTGGGGTCAAGAGAAGCTGAGGGCGAAGCTGAGACCCAGAAGGACCTTTGGCTCCTTGGTGGGCACAGCAATGGTAGACATTGGCAACAATGTATCTGAAGTGGAAAGACATTAGCAAATGATGCTGAGTGAGGCCAGAGGCCATCTTTGTAGATGTCCACCAAGAAAAATTAGTGTTGGAAATCAGGAGCCATCTCCTCATTAGCTAGGATGCCAAGGAGGAGGGCAAAAACTTTTAGATTACACCAAGGCAACCCTGAATTTTTCAGAAAATGCTTTCATACCATGCAACTTAGGAAACAGAGACGGAGGTTGAAATTCCTATGGACAGGAAAAAAAAAAAAAAGCTCCCGTGTCTGACTTGGTTTGTGGAGTCTGCATCCACTGTAGGGATCCCATCCAGGGAATCTTGCTGCCCCTTGTGCCTAAGAAAACGAAGGTTAAAGAGAGCAACAAGGCTATAGGGAGAGTTATGGAGAGACTTCGAAGTCTTGGTGAGGTGACTTGTTTTCGTTAGGCACCTGCTGTATATCGGGAACCTAGGCTATGCCGAGCACCTGGGATATGCTGAGCACTATGGCCAAAATGAGATCCTGCTCCCCACTCACTCGGATAGTGCTCAGAGCAATGAGAACTTATTTTATTATTATTATTATTATTATTATTATTATTATTATTATTATTATTATTATTATTATTTTGTAGATGAGGAAAGTACAGTACAGGAGCATTGAATGAGGACGTCAGAATGCATGCTTCCCACAGGTCGGTTCAAATCACGCAAGGTGGCTACAAAGATGGGTTTCTGGGATAGCCGGGAATACAGTTCTGGAGCTTTAAACCCGAAGGTGGTGTTGGGAGAGATGGGAGGTTCCAAGGGAAGGGATTAACCGAGAGGCAGGTTCTTGGAGAGAACTCAGGAAGGTATGGTGCGACCCCTCGTGGATGTGAGAGGAATGGCAGCGCGGGACTGCCCCGCCCATGGCCCACGTGTGAGTTGGAGGGAGGGAGGAGTTCAGCGGGGCTCAGAGGAGTTGAGGAGAGGGGCATGTTGTGTGGAGTTGAAACCCAACTCAGGCCGGTGACAGCAGTGATTATTCCAGGGGATCCCGGCCTGGGGAGGGTCATTCTGGGAAGATGGAGAGAAAGGGAATAGACTTTCACTAAGCATTGACTATCCACATGGAAAAAAAAGATAAAAAAGCAAAAACGATAAAGATAATTGCCGCACAAGCGTGGTATCCTGAATTTGACCCCAGTACCTGAGTCAGGGTGGAAGGTGAGAAAGGACTCCAGAAAGTTGTCCTCTGACCTCCACAGTCGAAACTAAAATGAGATACTCCTTCACACTCACTTGGAGGCTAGAATTGAAAGACAGTAAATGCACAGCCACTCATACTGGAGGCCAATGGAGGACTAAGGTGTCTCTGGAGACTGCAGAGTTTCAAACTATGGCATGCAGAATGTCTGCAAGGATACTCAAAATGTCAGTGCTCTCTCTGGCCAGAAGCAGCCTCTCCAGAGGGCCAGGTCCCGGGCTTCCCTCTGAGGACCATGTGGAGAAGTTCATTGAGAAAAGCCTTTAAACACCCTTTTTTCTTTCTTCCGTGTTTGTGTGTAGATGTGTGTGCCTGCTTGCCTGTATGCTCCAGGTGAAAGCATGCAGGAGCCCTTGGAAGCCAAAAGGGGGTGTCAGATCCCTTGGAACAGGCTTTGTGAGCCACCATGTAGGTGCTGGGAACAGAACCCAGGTCCTCTGGAAGAGCAGAAGTGTTCTTTAACCACTGAGACATCTCTCCAGCCCCTTTCTTTTTTTAAGATGGACTCTCATGTAGCCCAAACTGTGTAACCAAGGATGACCTTAACTTCTAATCCTCCTGCCTCTATGTATCTTTTATTTACTGGATAATCACACTTTAGGAAAGAAAACATTTTCGTTTATTTAAAAATTGAGTATTTATAATTTGCTTCTCCCAGGATTTTCGTCCTATGTGTATGTGTATGTGGGGGGGGGGGGGGGGGAGGGTGTTTTTTGTTTGTTTTGTTGTTGCTAAGTTTTGTTTTTTGTTGTTTTTTGTTTGTTTGCTTGCTTGCTTGCTTTTCAAGACAGGGTTTCTTTGTGTATCCTTAGCTGTTTTAGAACTAGCTCTGCAGTTCAGGCTGGCCTCGAACTCACAGAGATCCAACTGCCTCTGCCTCCCAAGTGCTGGGATTAAGGGTGTATGCCACCACCACCCAGCTAAAATGTGTTCTTTTTCCATGAATTTACAACTGGTAAGTGCAATGGTTAATACTATCAGTTTAACAGGATCCAGAATCAGCTACACATTTCTGAGCATGCCTGTGAGGAAGTTTCTAGGTTGGGCTAATGAAGGTGTGAAGACCAACCGAAGTGTGGGTGGAGTTCCCAGAGTGGATAAAAAAGAAAGCCAGCTGAGCATAAGCATTCATTCGTCTCTCTCTGCTTCCTGACTGCGGACGCAGTGAGCAGCTGCCCCCTGCTGCCCTGCCTTCCCTAACATGATGGACAGTTCCCTCAACTCACGAGCCAAAATAAGATGCTTTTGGCAGGTGTGTGTGTGTGTGTGTGTGTGTGTGTGTGTGTGTGTGCAATGAGAAAAGCTACTACTACTGCTACACTAAAATAAGAATATACAAGCCAGGTATGGTGGTGCATGCTTTTGACCCCTGCACTAGGGAGACAGAGGCAGGAAGGATCTCCATGAGGCCAGCCTGGTCTACATACCAAGTTCCAGGGCAATCAAAGCTCCATAGTGAAGCACTGTCTCAAAACCAAAGTTTGAGATGTGACCCACGTACATAGTAGAGTGAATAGTTTAAAACAGTGATGTTGTGGAACTGAAAGATGGCTCCATGGATAGAGGCTCTCTGCCACCAAGCCTTATGACCCAAGTTGGATCCTAGAACCCACATAGTGGGAGGAACTCACTCCCTCAAGTTGTCCTTTAACACACACACACACACACACACACACACACACACACACACACAAAAAAATGATATTTTAAAAATTAAGAAAAACTAAGTAGCATTAAAGTATCATAGCCTAAAAGCTTTTATAGCACAAATGTCTCACTTGGATGATGAGCCTCTGATTTAATGTGGGACATTTTCAGAGAGACTCTTTGTAATAATCTTTGATGATCTTGGAAATAAGATTTCTGACTAAATGAAAACAATAGGAATGAAATCTTGGTGAGGAAGTGGAGAGCTTAGATCTTCTCAAAATGTCAGTGACACTGGAGTGGTAGTTACTTTGGAAATAGTCTGGCAGCTTCTGAAAACATCACATAGGGGTGGTTCCAAACCAAAATGCAATTCCTACATATCTATATCTTCAAGAGGAACATAGATACAAGTCTATCCAAAATTTTGTTGGTCATAGTGTGCACACCTTTGATCCCAGCACTTAGGATGCAGAGGCAGAAGGATCTGAGTTCCAGGACAACCAGAGCTACATAGTGAGAACTTGTCTTAAAAAACAAAAACAAAAACAAAACAAAACAACTAAAATGCAGTAGAAATCTAGAAGAATCATTGTATCTAGGGTAAACATCAGAATGAAATAGTTGTTTTCACTGTATCTAGGGTAAATATCACAATGAATAATTGTTATGTAGAAGTACTTAGATCTTGAGGAAATCACTACAGAAAACAGTGATTGTTTTCCATCATCTATGGAGCCGTTTTTCTGAAGGAGCTTCACAACCTTTGCATGACTTTGGTCACTAGACAGTCCTGGCACACCTGGAGTGTCTTGCATTATTGGTTACTGCAAACAGTACTCAATAAGGACTAAAATTACAGGGTTATGATGTTTTCCTTCAGAAAAAATACAGATTAGATCAGGGCTTTGTTATAAGGAACTTATTTTACCCAAAAAACAACTTTTGTGTAACAATCAATACTCCTTTGCACGGCTGTTTGGGGTTCAGTTCATAGGAACGGTTCCTCCCTGCTGTGACAGAGCCTGAATTGCATCTTGAAGTGACCCTCTTTCTTTGATTGTCCCATGAAACACAGAACATCTGACACCAAAATCTTGTGCAAGACTGTGGCAGCATTGGCCATCATAGCTCAAAATGGGACCATGAAGATGTAACAGTCTTATTATTAAATAAGAAACACAGAGCCAAATGCAGAGTTAAAAGCCCAAGAGGTCAGAACAGTAGTAAGAGCTGATACTAAAAACCTTTCTTGTCGCTACTGTCCTTCCCCTCAGCAAGCGACTACTTCCTGTGTATCTGTCTTTTTATTGACTTTCTGTTCTGCCTTCTCATTGGTTGTAAACCCAACCACATGACCTCCTCATGACCTCCTCGTCACTGCCTGTCTATACAGACCTCCAGGTCTTCTATGGTTAGTATTGAGATTAAAGGCGTGTGTCTCCATGTTGGCTGTATCCTTGACACACAGAGATCTGCCTGTCATGTGATTAGGATTAAAGGTGTGTGCCGCCACCACCCAGCTTCTGCTATGGCTTGCTATTAGCTCTGACCCCCAGGCAACTTTATTTATTAACATACAAATGAAATCACATTTCAGTACAAATAAAATATCACCATAGGACCAAAACAAATCTCCATCAATTTATGGAAACAAAATACTGATCCAAACTGTAGCATGGACGAGTCTTGAAAACACTATGCTAAGTGAAAAAAGTCAGACACAGGAAAAGTTACATATCACTCCAGAGACATGAGCTGTCCAGAACAGACAAATCCATAGGTACCGAAGGTAGATGATACACTATCAGGACGAGCAAGGGAAATGACATGTAACAGGTAATAGAGAATAAACACAGGATATTATGTCAGAGTGAGGAAACAATTCTGAAACAAGATCTCAGTGAATGTTGCACAAGCCTGTGCATGCAGGAGGGGGAAAAAGCCTGAATACTTTAAAATGGGTCAGTATGGGCTGGAGGGCTAGGTCAGTGGTAGAGTGCTAGTCCAACATGCATGTGGCTCCAAGTTTGATCCCTGATACTGCAAGATACATCAAGCAAAGTTTATGTCGTATTAATCACCTTACAAAGATTTTTTGGGGGGAGGCGGGGAGGAGAGATAGCTCTGGCTGTCCTGGAACTATGTAGACCAGGCTGGCCTCTGGCTCTGTTGGGATTAAATGGGTGTGCCACCATACCCTGGTAAGCATTTTGCTCTTGCAGAGGACCTAAGACCTAAGTTCAATCTCCAGAACCCACAGAGTGGCTCACAACCAGCTGTAGCTCTAGCTCCAAGGGATGTGATGCCTCTGTGGACACCTGCGATCACAGGTACACACATAAACATACACACATGCATGGAGACAAGAGGATGTGGTAGTGTCCTCTTGTCCTTCCCAGTCTCTGCTTACTCCTCTGAGGCAGGATCTCTCCCTGAACCTGGGTCTCACTTGTAGACAGACTTTTCTGTCCCATTAGTCAATCCCCAAATAACCACAGAGACTTAATATTAATTTTAAGTGCTCGGTCAATAGCTTAGGCTCATTTTTAGCTAGCTCTTATAACTTAATTAACCCGTTTCTATATGTGCTACCCCGAGGTCATTTACCTCACCTATGAACTTCCCATGTTGCTTCTTCTGCATCTGGCTCGAGACTCCTCAGACTCCGTCCTTCTTTCCAGCATTCTCTCTGCTCCGAAAATCCTGCCTATCAGCTTTTTATTAACAATGAGGGCAACACATTTTCAGTGTACAGGATTATTCCACAGCACTCACTTTTCTGCCAGCTCGATGGGATGCCAGCAAGCCTCATCAATCCACCTGTCTTTGCCCTCCTCAGAGCTGGGGTTACAAGCGTGTAGAATGTCTGTCTTGTCATGTGGAAACCTGGGTTTAAACTCTGGTCCCCATGGTTGTGAAGCAAGTGTTCTTAACCAATAAATCACCTCTTCATTCTCAGGGGGCAGGGGGAGACTCTTTAAATGCAAGTAAAAACACCCTCAAGAACAAAAAGAAAATAAGATACAGAAACAACCACCATGACGCTCTATCAACATGGACACCGTGTGCCCTTCCTTCAGCCCAGTGATCTTGTACCTAAGAATTTCCCTGTAGAGACTTACACAGGTGTTTAGGTAGGCAAGGGTCTGGAAATGTGGGCCTCAATGAGGAATCAGCCAGAAGACGCCAGAGCCACAACCTGAAATACTGATGCAGCCCATAAAAGAACCTATAATTCTCTATCTTGGGGCTGATTGTACCCCTCCTTGGAGGGAATCTGACAAGCTGTATAGGTCTTTCTGTGCTGAGTCTGTTGTTTCTGTGTGTGAAGGCCGCAAGGACTTGAGCACCTTTGAGTTGGTTCAGTCTTTATTTCCTACGAGGCAGACATCAGGGTTTGTTTTTTCTTTCAGTTGTTGTCAACGTGGCAGAATACCTGAGACAAACAAGTGAGGAGAGATGTCTTCGGGCTTCCCGTTTCAGAGGCCACATTCGAGTTCCTGTGGCACCACCACTGTGGGACTGTGTTCAGGCAAAACATCAAGCGGAGGGGCCTGGGCAAAGCTGTTCCCTCATGGCAGCCAGGGAGCCTAGATGACTGGAGAGGCCTAGGAGGGACCCGGCCCTCACCTCCTGATCCACTTCCTCCAACTGGGCCTAACCCCATATTTAGCATACCCAAGACCCAATAACCTCCCAACAGCACCCCCAGCTGGAACGATGGGCTTTTTACAGGAAGACTTCATCTCCAAACTCAACAAACTCGTGTTTTCTGGAGTTGAGTTTTTTCCCTGTATTGTTTATCAGATCTGAAACTGTGTTGGCCTTAGATTCATCAAAGAGGCTTTTGGGGCTCAGTGGTTCCACACCATTGGACCTTGTAGGGTCACCAAGACTCCCCAGTTCTCTTTTCCACACCACACGGGGGATGCAGAAGGTGCTACGAGGCTGCTTACCGAACTAGTTGCCTCCAAACATCCTTCCTGCCGTTAAATCTTCCCCCTCCCCCTGCCGGGCGGTGGTGGCGCACGCCTTTAATCCCAGCACTCTGGAGGCAGAGCCAGGCAGATCTCCGTGAGTTTGAGGCCAGCCTAGTCTACAGAGCAAGATCCAGGACAGGCACCAAAACTACACAGTAACCCTGTCTCAAAACTCGCCCCCCCAAAACAACAAAAAACCTTCTCCCCCCCCCCAATACTATGTACAATAGCTGAAACAGCAGCAGGGCCGGAGGCGTAGTGAGGTTGGCAGAGTGCTTGTCCAGCATGCACAAAGTCCTGGGTTCGTTCCCCACCCCCACCTAACTCAGGGGTGGTGGTCTGGGATCTGGGATTCCAGAACTTGGGAGGAGGAGGCCAGAGGGTCATAGGTTCAAGGTCATTCTCAACTACATAGGGAGCTGGAGGCCAGCCTGGGATACATTAGACTTTGTCTCTAAGTAAATAATAAAGATAGGAATAATAATAAACAGCTTCCAGAGGCAGAACCTAGGGTACAAGAAAATAATCTTGAAAAGTTATTATCGTTCCAATGAGCATGATGTGTGGGGGCATGAGTGTACCACAGTGTGTGCAGAGAGGTCAGAGGACAACTTACACAAGTCACTCCTTTCCTTGCACATTTATGTGGCTTCCAGGGATGGAGCTTGGGTTGCAGGTTTTCACAGCAAGCACCGATACTGCAAAGTCACCTCGCTGCCTCATCTCTGAGTTTAATTTTGTGTGTGCGTGTGTGTGTGTGTGTGTGTGTGTGTGTGTGTGTGTTCACATGCTGCCTGATCTTTGCTTCCCCAAAAGACATTGTCTTTATTATATGGGGTCAGGAGAGCATTGTCTGCCTTCCAAGGCTGATTGGTACAAACATCCTTGAAAAACCTGTGTGGAGCCAGGCAGTGGTGGCACACACCTTTGATCCCAGCACTCAGGAGGCAGAGGCAGGAGGATTGCTGAGTTTGAGGCCAGCCTGGGTGAATTCCAGGACAGCCAAGGCAATAGAGAGAAACCCTGTATCAGGGAAAAAGAAAAAGAAAGACCGGCGTGGAAAAAGGCAGCCACTCTCTGCACTCTGCCAAAATGCATGTGAAGACCCATAAAGAATTGTCCCCTGGGCTGGGGGTGTAGCTCAGGGTAAACATATGGAGTTGGTTCTCTTTCATCCTTAGCTGGGTTCAGGAGATTGAACTCAGGTTGTCAGGCTTGGTGGCTCTTTTACCTACTGATCCACATCTTACCTGCCCTTAATACACAGAATGCAACAGCATGGTTTATTTCTGTTTGTTTACAAGCCACGGGCAGGGAAGCTCGATCCAAAGCACTCACACTTTTAAAAGAAAAATGTATAAGGAACAAACAAAAACAAAACAAAAAACCCTGCAACAATGGTTAGGAAAAAAACGGAAAAGACACCACAGTATGTGACGGCAATGTGACAGAGGCTTACCTCAGTGTACCAGCTGCAGCTCCTGTGCCCGAGCCTGTTCCAACAGGTGGGGCGATTCAGGATGCCTGTTTATGGCTCAGCTCACCACACCTTGGCAGCCCAGCGGGCCAAAGTACATTTCCATATCTATGCTCAGGTCAGGCCAGGCAGACCTACCTCCTCCTGTCCGTCACTCCTACCTTCCTCGTTCCTCACAGGAAGACATCATCAGCATGGTGGGGAGGCAGCCATGCCACCCAAGTCTATTGCCAGCCTGTGCCTAGCTGGCCACATGACTGTCAGTAAGCATTTCATTTCCTTGGACCACTTTCCCTCATTTGCTCCTTAAGCAATTTGGCTAAATCAATGATTTTCAACCATAGCTGTGCAATACAATCAGAGGACTTTAACCATCCGAGTGCCTACTGGCACCCCTGAAGACCGCCTAACTCGGACTCCTGGTAGGGTGGCAGGCCAGGCACCAGTTTCCTGCAGTAGGTGTGCATATCATCTGCAACCTCTAGGATCCTCCGGTGTTTGGAGGCTGAAGACCACTCAGCTCACTGGATGGACTGTCCATTTGCTGTCTTCTGTTACAGAGATGTTAAACGTCAGTCACCCACACATATGGTCTCAGTCCACGCTCCTCCTGCTTCGAAGTTTGCTTTTGAGAGCTTGGTACAGCAGCCTCACTGGGGACTTTGCCCTGCCCCACCCACCCTTCACCAAGTCTCCTGCCCCAGCCCACCTCTTGCACTTTGATGCTTGCAATCAAGGGATCACATTCACAAAACAGCCTGCCCAGGTATGGCCAGGGGCTTCCAGCTTCTTTCCAGCCATGCATAGCAACTGAGGAGGGATGGGCCGGGAGGGAATGCTCACTTCCAGGAATCAAGGGTTTGACATTTATCCCTGATATAGATCCACAAATCTTTTCCAAGGGAAGCTTGACTCTGGTGGAGGGTTCTGGGGTGCCTGGCTGGTCCCTGGTACTCAGGCCAGAGCTAAGGGCTCCATTCCCACCCAACTGTTCCTCCTGTGCATTGTATCCAGGAGTCACAGCCTAGGAGGGAAGGTGAAGCTTCAACTTCAGTCTCACTTCACTTGCAGCATGCTATACAAGTCACATGGCACACCTAAGCCTGTGTACTTAGCAATAAACAAGACCTTGCCCATTTTACAAGGCCGGTGACAGATGAACACACTACCTTACCCCCCACACTTAGGTTGAGACGCCAGGAAACACTTATTTGGTTGTGAGCTTACACGTAACTTGAGAGGAGCCACTCATCTGTCATGGAGGAGCCTGAACAGGACATCGAGGAGAAGCTGGCAGGTGAGCGGATCCTGTTTCTAACAGTCCTCAAGGGGAATGGCGGCAGAGGGCAGTGTTCAGAAGGTAGTGGCCAGTGCTGTAGGCAGTGGGCCAGTCATGAGCAGAGAACTGAAAGGCTTCTGTCCCTGCATCAACTATACAAATGCAAGCAGCAGCCAGCACTATCTGGTAACTAGTGCTAGGAGGACCCTATGAGCATCTTTTTCTTCTCACCACCCCATGAGGTAGGGCTTCTTAGCTTCATTTTCCTGATTAGAAAATAGGCTGAGAGGTTTCATACCTTGCCCAAAGTGTCAGAACTTGTGTCAAAGTTAGAATTCAGGCCTGAATTTGTCCCCTCCCAGTCAGACTTGGAAAAGTTCCTGGATGAGTTAGCACAGTCCACTTACAAACTGGTGTCTTGAGGTGCTGCTTTCAGACAGAAGCCTCAGCCTCCGGGACACAGGGCTGAGTCATCTCCATGGCTGAGGTTGGAAGGACAGACAAAACCTGTCAATCCCTGTGTGCTGAAGAAAGGGACATTACTGCTGTGTGAGGAGGCTGTGCTGGGCAGGGCAGTCTCCTTGCTGGGAGTATTTGACACTGCTGTACAAGTAGGGCTTGCGTTTGGAGAAACCCAAGGCTTCAGATTTAGTGTTCTAGAGCTGTTGGCTTGAAATTATTCATTTTCACTTCCATACTGTTAAGTACTGTGTTCTGCCTTTACCTCACCTGGGCAACACTGCAATTTCCCTTATTATCATCTGCCTCTTCTACTGTAAAGACTCATTCATGTCTTTGGAGTTTCATTGTTACTCTGTGGTGGGGACTGAACCTAGGGACTCAGGCATGACAGGTAAGTGCTATACCACTGAGCAATTTCCTCAGCTGTTCAAGGTTGTTGTTTTTTTTTCTGAGACAGGGTTTCTCTGTGTAGCTTTGCGCCTCTCCTGGAACTCACTTTGTAGCCCAGGATGGCCTCGAACTCAGAGATCCGCCTGGCTCTGCCTCCCGAGTGCTGGGATTAAAGGTGTGCGCCACCACCGCCCGGCTGTTCAAGGTTTTTTAAGACAGGGTTTCCTTGTGTAGCCCTGGCTGTCCTGGAACTCTCTGTAGCTTAAACTGGCCTCAAACTCACAGAGATCCACCTGCCTCTGCCTCCTAAGTGCTGGGATTAAAGATGTGCACCACCCTACCCTACTCCCAGTTCCTTCAAGTGTTTGCTTTTGTTGTTGTTGGTGGTGGTGGTGGTTTTTTGAGACAGGGTCTCTCTGTGTAGCCCTGGCTATCCTTGAACTCAGCGATTCATCTTCCTCTAAGGAAGATTTCTAATACGTCTTTCCTTTCTATTATATAGCTTTGCTAGAGAGCAACATAAAACATTGCATACCAAAAATACCAGGAAAAAGTTAAAGGCACAGATTATAAATATTTCTTTCCCAGACTAGGCACCACTTTAAAATATAGAATTGGCTTCCTTTCATGATTTGGCTGGTAATTAAGAAAAATCACTCAAGATCAAAACTAGGGTCTATGGGATGACTACTTGCCACACAAGACTAAGACTGAGTCCCACTTAAAGGTGTGCTCTGACCTTTCACACACACACACACACACACACTGTGGCATGCCCCACCTGGAAATAAAATAAACTTTATTATCAAGATTAAAATGAACTGTCCTTTCCCTGGCCTGCCTGTGGAAGGGCAGTGGGAGGCAGGAAGCGGAGACAAGTGCTGGGGACTGCTGCTTCTCAGCCCATCTCCTTCCCAATTCTCCGCCAGGTGAAGGAAGTCAAGGCACGAATCCACACTTGCTGACTGACGCGTGTGACGGCAAAGCTCGCACTGTGGGTGCAGGTAAGGACCATGTTGTAGAGCTGTGCTCACCACGTGGTCTGCGCAGTGGAGTTCTAGTTCATACTGTCCTTGAGATAGGAAGTTGACAAGATTCACACTCAATGCCATAGTCCCACAAGACATTGACTCATCCTAGCTCTTAAGGGATGCCATAAGAATCATACCGTGATTGGTACCTTGCCCAATACACATATTTCCCAGTAACTTCTCAAATGGCCAACTAAGTACACATTGCCAATGCATTAAAATACCCACTGTGTATTTTACTTTTATATGTACAGGTGCTCTTTCTACATGTGTATCTGCACCATGTGTACGCCTGGTGCCCTCAGCGGCCAGAAGAGGGCACTAGATCCCCTAGGACTGGAGTCAGACGGTTGGTGGGTGCTAGGAATGAACCCAAGTCCTCTGGAGGAGCAGCCAGTGCTCTTAACCACCGAGGCATCTCTCCAGCCCTACAGCGCATGTTTTAAATCTCTTCCTATGGGCTGAAAATATAAGCTCAGGGTAGACTGATACATGTACTTAACGCTCCAGATCCCCAACCACAAGAAAGGAATTAGCTAAGTGTGGTGTGCATGCCTGCAATTCTAGCTCTTGGAAAGCTGAAGCAGGACTTTAAGGGCTTCCAAGGATAAACAGAGGCTGGAGAGAAGGCTCAGTAAGCTGAGTGCTGCTCTTCCAGGAACCCAGTTAGGTTCTCATCTGGTAGCTCACAACTGCCTATAACTCCAGCTCCAGAGCATCCAGCATGCTTTGGCCACAGGCACCTGCACACACAAGGTATTCAAACAGACACTTAAATCTTTTTTCAAAATATTAAAAACAGCCCTTGAGCGCTGGCTGGCACCAAACTGCAAGCTTCCTGTTTATAGTAGATCTGACAGGGGCACACAACTCAGGTCAGCCCAGCACTCTAAAGTCCCAGCTCAAAAAGCTCCAAGGTTTTTAGGGGCATCTTTGCTGTGATGACTGATAATGTGAACAATCTTTAAAATGGGTATTTTATCTAAAAACCTATGTTTGAATTTATGGGTGATCAGAGCTGGTGCTTAAAGTAAGAATTCACAACTCCAAGGAAAATGACTTCATTGAAATTGAACTGCACAGACAAGAACTGAGTTATCAGAACCTACTACAAGTGAGCTGCTGTGAACTGGGGATCCACCCAGAGCAAGTGGACAAGTTGAGGAAGCTGCCGAACACACTGCTTAGAAGGTACGCCACACACCACCAAGCACATAATTCTACGGGAAAATGATGTCACACAAAGCCAATTGTTTCGTTTTCATGTACCATGCAGAGTTCAAGTTGGTAGAGACTGCCTATAGGAGAGACACAAGGCAGCTTGGCCACTCTGAGTCACATTTCTGCTGGTTCCACAAATCTAGTTCAGACACTTCTTAAACACCTGAGTGACAAGTGACACCCCAATTTAAGACTTTTATATTTAGCTCTGCCAATCTCTGCAACACTGACTGGCTGATAAAAAGACAGCATTGTCCTCAGACTGGAACGCGGCCCGCCCTTACCGCTTAGGAAGGTCCACCTTTGCAATCCCCAGAAATGATGTTTCTTTGAATTTTTTTTCCAGGCTGAAAATGCAGATCTCAAGTTTTTTTTTTGTTTTTTTTTTGTTTTTTTTTGGTTTTTCGAGACAGGGTTTCTCTGTGTAGCTTTGCGCCTCTCCTGGAACTCACTTGGTAGCCCAGGCTGGCCTTGAACTCACAGAGATCCGCCTGGCTCTGCCTCCCGAGTGCTGGGATTAAAGGCGTGCGCCACCACCGCCCGGCTAGATCTCAAGTTTTAACACCAAATTTCATTTCTTAAGAATCTTTTTTTCCTAGCTGGGTGTGATGACACACACCTTTAATCCCTAGCACTTGGGAGGCAGGGGCAGGCGGATCTCTGTAAGGCCAGCCTGGTCTACATTATAAGTTCCAGGACATCCCCCACCCCCAATGCCTCTGACAATTTTTATTGATATCTCATTGATGTACTCTTTGTAAACTACCATTAAGTCACAAGATAATCATAATTTCCAGACAGCTTTAATAGGAAAAATAAGTTTGAGCTGGGCTTAAGGGCATACACCTTGATAATGCCAGCATTTGAAGAAGCAGAGGCAGATGGATCTGAGTTCTAGGCCAGCTAAGATTACATAGAGAGCTCGTCTTAAAAACTAAGATTTTAGGGCTGGAGAGATGGCTCAGAGGTTAAGAGCACTGGCTGTTCTTCCAAAGGTCCTGAGTTCAATTCCCAGCACCCACATGGTGGCTCACAACCATCTGTAATGAGATCTGGCGCCCTCTTCTGGCCTGCAGACATACATGCAGACAGAACACTGTATACATAATAAATAAATCTTTTAAAAAAAAAAAAAACTAAAATTTTAAAAATAAACCAACTGCTAACGATTCATCATGGAGACAAAGACCCTGAAATGGCCAATGTCACTTATTCTAGTGACTTCACATAGCACCCAGAATCACTTAAATCTTTCCCCAACTTTTAGGACAAAGACATTCAAAGACTCCAGAACTTTCAGGAGATAGAACTCTTGGTGAAGAGTGGAAACTCTGAATGGACTCAGCACACAGCATCACCTTTGACGGAGAGACCCTGCTACAACAGTGAAGCTGCAAAAATGACTTACTAGCTCCACGAGAGAAGGATCTGGAATCACTGTCAATGAGGCCTAGACCCACGTGACAATCAGCTAACCACATTTGAACTTTGAAAAATTTCCTCATTTCCGACCTCTCTGAGCAGGAATTGTTTGACAAACACAGCTACAGTACCCATGAGAGGCCAAGCTGATCTTGAAGTGTTGTACCCCAACACTGACACTCTACTACTGAGCTGCATATATGCCCAGCCCCGCTTACCTATCGAATGGAATGACTCAGGATCTGAGTCAACAACTGACTTCTTAAGGCCGAGACAACTTGTGAAAACAGCCCACACCACTGTAGTTGGTGGTGGCTTCACTAGCTTAACTAAAAGGCTGGTGGTTGTCATATCCCCAGCTAGTCTTCTGAAGTCCACTTTTGGCACATCTTAGATGGCTCTAACTTGCCCACATTCACTCACCCATTCCTCTTTACGTAGCCATTTCTCCTCAAATATCAAATCACCTCTGATCTTTATGAAATGAGTTTAATTGAAACACCAGGGCTCCTCACGGATTCACACATTCTATTTGTATTCCCAGCTCAGAGTCCAGTCTCCTCATCACTGCCTTCCCAGCAGCTGAGATTTGAGGGAAGGGAAAGGCAGAGCAGGCACTAACTACCCAACTATTGGAGGAACACAGCTTACACGGCGGTATGCTTGGTGTCAGAACTATGGAAGGGGCACTATCAGGACATGCACTTCGGAAGTGTTCCAGCTCCAGTTAACGACTGACTGACGGACAGGAAGGAGCCCCAAGTGACAACTCCCCTGTGTTTTACTTTCAGTAATGAGGACAATTTAGCAGGGGTGTGAGATTGGTTAACAGCTAGAAATCACCATTAGCAGAACACCGAGAACTGTTTTTAAATTAATAAATTTGTTTAGAATAAATTTTCATTGAAACACGACAAATTTATCAGGAGGGTAAGGCTATCCTAAGGGCAGAACCTATGTAGGTGTTATCCAGTGGCTACAGCGTGAACAGTAATTCAACCACAAGGCTAAAGAGCAAATTCTTACCTGCTCTAATAAGCACACTCCACTACAAACAAAATGGGGGGCGGAGGGGGGGGGGAGAGCCTGCACGCACGGGGCTCTAAACTTCCTGTGTAGCTGAGGGATGACCCTGAACCTCTCATGTGCTGGGGTTACAGACTCAAAGACACTTTAAGTCCTAAAACAAAACTTGAGTTTCAAGAGAAAGTACAATTAAGTTTTACTTTGTATCTTGAGTGTAAAAACAGGAAAGAACTCTAACAACTCCCAGTTTTAAGTGGTATGAACCATGCAGCAGAATATTAGACAAAGAAGTCCCAGAACATGTATGGGTTACAATAAATTCAACACCCTTGACTCCCTGATGCACACAACCTGTTTCTTTAGTGACGGAGCTTGTTAGGTAATGCACCTCCGTTTGTGCTGTGCTCGTGGTAGTAGTCCAGGTACAGCTCCCACATTGAGACGACAAGAGGCAAGGGGCGGGGGTGAGGGACAGGGGGCGCTGCTCCTGTTCTCTTCACTGACCCACCCCATTACTAAGATCCTCAGCATGCCAGGCAATCGTGGTGCACACCTTTTTTTAATCCTAATACTCTGGAGGCAGAGGGAGATAGATCTCTACGAGTTTGAGGCCAGCCTAGTCTACAGAGCTAGTTCCAGGACAGCCAAGGCTACACAGAGAAACCCTGTCTCAAAAAAACAAAAACAAACAAACCAAAACCAATCCTCAGCTCACTTCAAAAGGGCTGAATCTCACCTGAGTAGCAGGATGTGGTGGAGTAACTGCTAGGAACTAATTCTTGGCTATGTGAACCCTGAGCATCTGTTCGGGGTTTTCAAGTCCTGATCATTTTGTCTTAAAGAGTCAACATTTTTGCTAATACTTCATGGTACTGAATCCTTCCTTGGAAAGGAAGCTACTTAGGATAGAAGCAGCTATTCCCTAGTTGCCACCTAAATGAAAAAAAAAAAAAAAAAAAAAAAAAAAGTATCACACACTGTGTGCATGCCTTGCGTGTAGTGTAAGTGTGGTGGTATACTTATAACCTAAGCAGTTGGGAGAAAGATTTCCAATTTCCAAGCTAGCTTGGGCTACACAGTGAGACCATTTAAAGAATGAAAGGAGAAAGTGTGCCTTTTAAAATCTGCCATGCATTAAGGTTAATTTAGTATGTTTATTAGTTACTACCTACACCAAAACCTTTCCCACTTAAAAATTTTTATTAAGAAATAGCAAATACACAAAAGCACACAAACATACAATTCAAAAAGAAAAGAGCCCGCCCAGCTTGAGAGAGAGGAGTGGCCATTCCTCTGAAAACCCTTTTGCCCTCCAAGGTCATTCTCAAAGGAGCCACTAACTGATCTGTCAACTGTTTGGCGTTTCTTTCATTTCTCAATGTATTTTTGAGAACGGCCTGGTTTGACCTTTACCAAAGTGAACCATAATGAATAGATCCTTCTGTGGCTTGCGTTTTGGGGATATTATTATATCTTGCGTCATCCATGGTCACATGTGGAGCCAAAGTTCATGTTCACGCCTGTGAATTCCGTGGTGGGGATGTGTCACACTAGTTATCCAACACAAGTGCTGATGGGATCTTCCCGGGGGTTTGTTGGTTTGGGTTTTCTTTTCTTCATTACACAAGATGACATTAAGACATTTGTTCATCCATCTCCTGGCAACATTTAAGAGTTTTTCAAGAGTATGTACCTAGGGCTGAATACAGCACTTAGCTGGGCCACACTATTTGCAAAGTTGCTCCTGAACAACCTGTTGATAGACAACTGATCTACTTGGTATGGCTAAGGGGAAGAAATAGATCGACTATGAAACTCTGGAAATGCATTTTAATAGAAAATCCATAATTCTGACACAATGAAAACGTCATTTACCCTGTTTCAGCTAACTTGAAACACACTCTTTAAAAGCAACATGATCAACTTCAAAGTGCTGTATCCTACATCTCAAATAAATGTTTCCAAATATAGTAACTGAAAATGGCAAATTCAGAACATATATGACGGACACCATCATATATAAGATGGGTGGGTAGATAGGTAGATAGGTAGGTAGGTAGGTAGGTAGGTAGGTAGGTAGGTAGATAGATAGATAGATAGATAGATAGATAGATAGATAGATATTGTGCATTCCCCACCTCCTACTTCTTGCCCCACCCAAGTGCTTGAAATAGGCAACATTGGGAACTCTTAGAGGAGCAGACAGGTAGGAGCAAAGGAAGACACAGGTCACTGAACACTTCGGCTGTAGCTTTTAAACCAAGAACAGGCATTACAATTGCAGTTATCAAACAAGTTAAAATGCATAGTCATCCTGGGTCCTTTCACAAGCAAATAAAAACCAGTCAAAAACACAAGCTTAAAACTCAACCCTAAATGAAGTGTCACCCCATAGAATGTTTCATGCACATAAAAAGTTAGGCATACTCATATCACTCATCTACAATGCATCTATGCATCTTTAAAAATGTAACAGATGTGAACTCAAAAAACTTCACTACAAAATTTTTTTTTCTTTGTACATCCCTAAAATCTTTAATTAGATGGCTCAGCTTAAAGGTTATATGAGCCATGTTCTTAGACCCTGGAATGACCTTTGGTCCTCCTGTGACACTAGCTGCATTCAAGGTGTGAAATGCTCTAGAAGAAACTCAGCAGAACAGCATGAACAACTTAACAGCTCATGATTACACAGGTACAAAAGTGGTAGCTGGGATCTGCTGAAGAGGCCATCCGTCTAGTCTGTCTACACTCTCCAGGAGACGCTCATCTTCTGCCCTTTGGAGATTTACATGGTAAAGGGCCATCAGTCTGAGAACTACAGATTTTACAATGAGCTATTTGGGGAACCTCCTCCTTCAGAGACAAATTAACAGCATAACTGAGACTTCCTTAAGAATACAGAGGAGTAGACATACACACATACACACACACAAACACAAACACATGCATACACACAGGAACTAGCTATAGCTATGAGTCTTATAGGAGATAAGTTAACAGAGATTGATTATACTCTTATGAGGTAAAAAAAATTCCAAAATAAAAAGCACTTTAAAAAAGATTAACTGCTTGCTCTGACTTCAAAATTACACAGTAATTGGACTAAAACTAACTCTCCAAAAAGACATGACACATTCACAATACTCTCTCTCACACACACACCAAATGACAGAGACAGCTATTTGGTCTACACAACAGAACTGTTTCTTCTAGTAAGTTAGTTCCTAGCTTCTACACCAGACACCAATGGTCAAGCCTTTTCCAATCTTAGATCTGCATCAATAGATCTAAGTGTTCACAGGAACCCATTGCCGTACTCATTTCATTTCACTGTTAGTCTAGACGAGGCAGAAGAAAGCAATCTGGCATTTTAGTACTTGAGCAGATTTCTTACATTATGTTCTTAACACAACAATGTCATCAAACTACATGCTACACAAAGCAGAGCCTAGTTAGTCAGGTGACTTTGCGTCTGCC
The DNA here is from genome assembly GCF_949786415.1 of Peromyscus eremicus. Classification (NCBI taxonomy): domain Eukaryota; kingdom Metazoa; phylum Chordata; class Mammalia; order Rodentia; family Cricetidae; genus Peromyscus; species Peromyscus eremicus. The sequence goes on from NC_081423.1 coordinate 77,087,227, forward strand.
AGACTGTTGTTGACAACTGCCTTCATTTACACCTGCCTTAACCTCCCACAACTTCAGAAACAGCCTCCCCACCAACTGCTGTGTCTCTAGATCAGCCGGGGGAGCCAAGAGGGCTCTGTCCCCATTAACATTTCTCATATAGTGTCTCTAGAAGTGATGGCTTCATGATTGTCAAAGTCTGGTAGAGAGTATTTACATAACAAATTCTGTAATGATCCATAACGCACACTAGAAGGAACGCAGTGGCACAGCAGTGAGAAAGGGCCGAGACCCAGTCTCCCAGCCCTAACACTGATCAACAGGAAGCCACTCCCTAGATGAGCCATGTGCTCAGTTTCTTCACCTATAAACTGACGTTAGTATTGAGAAGCTGTAAGTCACAGGAACTGCTATGATATATATAAACATATGTACTTGGAGATAATACTTTATACAGTCGATGGACTTAGGTATAAGCATGCTGCTACTTCCATGTGAAATTATCACCTGCTTTGTTTTTCAAATATCCTTGTTATATATACTACACACTCCATACACAGAAATATATACATTTATAAATGCTAAGACTGGGTTAAAAGAAATTTTTGGTGTAGGATTTAAAGGGAAAAACCTAGCTGAAAGTTTCTGAATGTTTGCCTGCATTGTTTCATAGTTCAACAGAGGAAGACAGAGTTTGTAAGGTTATTCAGAACCTTTCGCTGCTAAAGAAACCTCTCATGGTGTAAAAATATATTCTAGTTCACTGTACACCTTTGCTATTAAAAGCAAATCCAGATTTATTCATAACCACCCAAAATTGAAGCACCATTAAAACATCAAATGGGAAGTTCTATAAAAATTACCCTTCAACAGGACAAGTTAGAAAAACTGTTCACTAACACTTGTAGTAATAGTGTGCCTCATATTTAAAAACCAGGGACTAGATTGGAGTCAATAGCTTTATTAGAAAAAGAGCAATACTAAACCTTTCAATGACACAGACAATCAACTCTGTAACAGAAAGTCAGAGATACTTTATTGTCACTTCTAAATCCAAAGGCTAAGTATAGCAGAAGTGTAAAAATGGAATCCCACTCAGTCTGCTTCACACGAATACTAACGTTTAAGCCCGTTTTCAAAGTCCCAGACTGAAAACTTGCAATTAAACACTGAGCAAGCCACATGTTTAGGTAATATTTCTTAAAAAGTCTTAAAGAAAAAAATATGATACAGGACCTAAGTTTTCAAAGTGGCATATGTGCTAATAACACATTTTCTGAAATCTGGTAGGTCACGACAGTCCTGAATTAATTTTTAATAATAATAATAAAAAAAACAAATAACTAACTGAGCTTTATACTTTTCTATGCCACTAGAGCTTTCTTTCACCTCATTTTAATGTCGATCTTCACTTTATGCCGTTTTCAGTATTCTTCAAAAAATCTTCAACAGTAGTCCTACAATGCAAAATGTGGGGAAAATTGATAATTAGACAGCATATAAAAGGTAAAATTTTACGACTAAGTGTTGGCCCAGTCGCTAACTGCTAATCATGACACATGTGTATTTGAAATGTCTGTGTTGTTTTTACATCAAGGCATCAACGTGGTTCTTAGAGCCATGTGCCTGTGTATGCTGCCTATGTGTGAATGGTTCACACAGACATAACTATGCTGCTTTTCTAAAACAGGAATGCCACCAACAGATCAACTAATTGGTACTTCCTTTCATTAGGATTATTTCATCCCACGCCACTAGCCCAAAGATTGAAGTTAGAGGTTTTAAGAACACCTATGAAACCTAGCTTTAAAAAGTTCTTTAAGAACCCAACCTCATCTGATCATCAATCAGATCTTCGTGTCACTGATCCAAAGTCTGTCTTTGCTAGATGCTGTTGCTTTCAATGTCTCAGCCAGTGACTATTCCTCTATACTATGGCTGACTGCAAATTCTCCTACACAGTAGGAAATGTTAAACACATACCTCTTAAAGACTTGAGAATTGCACTGAATGTAACAAGGCGGATAATATGAGGTGTTTATTGTATTTAAAATTCTTTAAAGATATCTAATTCTGGGCACCACTGCATCCCTACACACAGTTGAAAAAAAATTCCATTCTGTTAACATATGATTTGTAAGATTTCACGCAATACACAAAAAAACCCCTCTGTGCTTCTTGTAAAGAACAAAAAGGATACACAACAGTTAAGCGTAAAGGTCACAGGCAATAGCATTCAAACACGGATGTGGGTAGAGAAAGGAGTACCTGGCATGAGTACCTGCTTAGTTTGACTGAATCCTTGATTTCTAATTTGGCTTTTCATGGGCCGCTCACAACACCAACGCTGTGTGAGGTATGGTAGTCAGCTGCAATAATTCATAAACCCTACACTTCCATCAATCCAATGCTACTGGCTCTCGAGTTACAGAACAAACTGCATTAGAATGCAAGGCAATAAAGCAAAAAACTAGAAACATCCTTGACAAAGAAATACTAGCAGTTTAATTAAAACAAAGTAGTCCAACATGTGCCTCAGAAATAGTTAAGTTTTTACAGCATATGTCTCTGCCAATGTACCAACACAAGATGGACTTAATACCAAAAAGAAAAACAAAAACAAAAACAAAAACAGTTCAACCTTTTTATTAAAAAAAAAAAAAAAAGAAATGACAGCAAAATCCCTAAAAAAAAAAGGATAATTAACTTTCAATGGCGACTATATTACATACGTGGACAGTAATTTCCAAAGAGGCACACTAATGGGGGCACGAGTCTGCTACAAAATAGCTGAGACAAAACAATGTACCTCAAAATGTTTTGCAGGACTACACTGTCTTTTCCTTCAGAAGAGGCTTTTGTATGTCTTCTTACTCGGCTTAGATCCATCTTCATCTGTGCATACTTACGCTGCACTGTCAAACAGTAACAAAAAGCCCTAATCAAAGTGAGAAACAATACACTTACCTCTGTCTGATCTGAGGTCTTATCAGATCAGTTTTAATTGGACTGAGTGTCACCTTCAGATTTAATGTCTTCACTGGTCCCATTGACCTCATTCTTAGTATCACTTTCCTTCGAGTCAGTGTTTGTGTCTTCGCTTTGTTTTTCTCGACTACTGGACTTCACACTACTTTTCTTATCATCAGATCCCCTCTTTTCTGCCATAAAAGAAGACATTGACCATGGAATTTAGAGTAAAATACAACAAATACATTACTCTTTAAAAAGGGAAACGACAGAGATGAACAGATCCATTTCCCACAGCCTGCAACAAACAGTTTGCAGAATTCACCAGTGATGTTGTTTGTAGTTTACAGGAAAGGCCAAGAAGAGGACTGAAAGGAAGCAGAAGGTAAACAGCACATTTTCTCAAACTTGTGAGAAGTTGCTATATTCCCCTCAGAACTGAAAACTGCAGGACCCCTCATTCTAGATAAAGAACACACAAAGGCAAGAGGGAAGGTGTAAACGACAGCTCACAAAGCTGACAGCACCAAGTTAGTTAATCAGGCTGCGAGGGCAAAATGGTAACCAGAAAACAACTAACCTTTAAATGACATGTTTACCCAATGACGTGTTTTATTTAAAAAATGTATGATTATTTAAATATCCAAGAGGGGCATACCCAATAAAAAAATGGGATCTTCAAAATTCAAGACCCCAGACCTCTGTTTTCAGTAGATGTAAAGAAATCTAAGAGTTTTTTTCCCTTAAGGAAAAATTAAAATCAATTCAGCTACAAAAAAGTAGTTTCCACCTTCCCCACTGCTGTGTTGGAAAGGTACACCCCAGGCTAAGGTGAAGGAGCATACTCTTGCCTTCCAGTTCTAAGTACCCCTCTAAAAAACAGACTCTGCAGAAACTAACAGTTAGACACCTTCCATAAAAGCTGTCTTCCCCCTCAAAACTAAGAATAACTAGTCTGGTAAAGTAGATCATGATGGGAAGATGTCTAAAGAGAGAAACTCTACATGGATGGCCGTTACAGATGCAGCACCAAGGACGGAAACGCAAACACAGTGTTATGAACTGGCCCTCTTATGTAAAGGAGTGTGATTAGGTTCAATACTGGTGAACCAAGCAGAGCGATGTCTAAGGTTAACCGTAAGACCCGCTTCATGTCCTTCTGTCCACTTGTGGGAACTGTGCTCTACCTGACCTTGAGGGAAAGTCCTCCCTTTGTGCCTTATGGGCTTCTCCGGTGCACAGGTAGCTTCAAGAAGGAAGAGTCGTCTTGTTGCCCCGTAGAGGACTTGTAGGCCAAAAATCTTATCTTCTGGCCTATGTAAATATGGTAGATCTTAATAGTCCTAAGGATATCGATAATGTGTGGTGGATTTTAGAGTTATGGATTAAATGGAAACTCTCTGAACAAAGAGAGCACCTAGGTAGCTATGTGTGGGAAATGACTTCTCACTTGTGGAGTTAAACTGCTTGTTATGATTACAGCACGTGCGGCAGTGAACTGCCTCATTCACCTGCCATTACCAAATGCTTGCTATTGCAGACACCTGACCCCAGAGGCCAGAATACTATCATTTGTACTCAGAAGTGTCTAGAACTTTCAAAAGTCAATGGACTCACCACTTTGAAAGTTAAACTCTATTGACAGCATGCCCAACCAAGATAGGCCTGATAGTTTTCTCAGTATCCACTCTTCCTTCTTTTCCCAAGTCTCAACAGGAAACTTAAGAGTTTTACTAAATTCATTTTGTCACAGGTCAATAACTCAGGGCATATTTTTGCTTTCCCTAAAAATTGTACAAATGTGTCTATTTAAGTGGCATGACTGGACAAGAGCAACTAATCAACAGCAGAACTATGGGGTCGAAAGCCTCACAAAACATAGGTGATTAATTTGATCTGATGCAAGAGTCATCAGATGACTCTTGACACCAGGTGACTCTTAAAACTGCTATCTCACTCCAAAAATATGCCATAGCCTTGCTAAAAGAGGGCAAGAGAAGACCCTCTCAAACAAAGCAGTAACCCTTTACCCCAAATGCCTTTTGAATCTCAGAAGCAATTTCTGAATTAAAAATGGTAAACACTAAAGCTCCTGAGAGGTGCACATGTGCCCCTTACTGCAAATGATCAAGGGCAAAAAAAAAAAAAAAAAAAAAAAAGGAAAGAAAAGAGAAAGCAAGTCCTTGTATACTGCTACACATTGAGCCTTTAACTCAATCTAGGAAAAACTCCTAAATCTAACAAAATAGCTATCAAAAGAAAACGTGAGTGCCATATACATCACCAGTGTCACTTAAAGCACCACAGAACAAACAGATATGCACAACAGGACAGGATGGGACCAGGACTGAGAAAATCAGAAACATGCCCTTTCTCTCATCCTTAAAACCACACAGAGCTAAACAGCCCAACTAATATAAAATCAAAGAAGCTAAGATAATCCAAAAACAAAAATAAGTTTTAAAACTTATTTTGATGATTAAAAACATTTTCTTGAAGACTAAAAGAGATTATTTTTGTGAAAACAGGCCAGAAAAAATTTACAGTCCTTGAATATCACTAATATAAACCAGCTACCCGGAGCTACAGAACACCAAAAGAAAGCAGAGGGGATAGCAAGATGGCAACATAAACACAGTTAAGACACGGTAAGTATTCACTTCTGGGAACACAGAAGTTAATTCCTAAGTTAGGTGAATGCTGCACATAGGTAGGACCAATGAACAACGCACATCTATTTTGTGAGACATTATGGAATATTGCAGTTTTTAAAAAATGTAGCCAAATAAGTAAGGTTAAAATACTCTACAGCCTAAGCATTCTCAAAGGTGATACAAATTCAGAAGAATCTATACGAAAAACCTTCAGGTTACCAACTGAATAACGAGGCTTTAATATGATCTTAAAACCTCAGGTAGACTTCCATTCTCACAAATCAGGGCAGGAAAGAAATACAGCTTGAAATCGAACTGACTGTTCTGGCACACGGTAAAATGGAGATCTGGGCTATAGACGGCACCTCTCATAATAAACCAACCTTTCTCCTTGGACTTTCTATCTTGTTCTCTGTCCCGACTTTTGCTCCTGTGTTTATACGACTTTCGATCTCGGCTTTTTGACCTTCTTCGATCCCGACTTCGAGACCTATGTTTTCTTTCTGATCTGTCATGGCTTCTGCTTCTTCGTCGATCTCGACTTCTTAATAATTTAAAGAGAAAGCAAACAACTTCAGCTGACATTACTAAAAGGGATCCTCAGAGAAGCATATACTACTATTCAATAATTAAAAAGATTTAAGTAAAGCTTTCCCTTAAGAAATAAAATAAATGCCTAGCCTGATCTACAGAGTTAAGTTCCAGGACAGCTAGGGATATACCGAGAAACCCTGTCTTGAAAAACCACACAAACAAATGTAACAGAACATTTTACATTAGAAATCTCAAGGATGACAATTATTGAAAATCTTGCTATTAAATCCCAGCATTCTCAAGCCTGGCAGCAGTGGAGCACGCCTTTAATCCCAGCACTTGGGAGGCAGAAGCAGGCAGATCTCTGTGAGTTCCAGGCCAGCCTGGTCTACAGAGCAAGATCCAGAGGACAGGCACCAAAACTACACAGAGAAACCCTGTCTCAAAACAAAAAAAAAAAAAAACAAAAACAAAAACAAAAAAAAAAAAACAAAAACAAAAACAAAAAAAAAAAAAAAAAAAAAACCACCACCACCACCAACAAAAAACACCCAGCATTCTAGAGGCAGAGGTAGTTGAATCCCAGTGAGTTTGAGACCAGCCTGGTCTACACAGTCATGGCTACATAGAGACTCTGTTTTGAAACAAAACAAAACACAACACAGAGATGAAGTGCTGTGGGATGTTCTGTATGACAAATGTGTTAATAAATAAAACACTGATTGGCCAATAGCCAGACAGGAAGGATAGGCGGGACTAACAGAGAGAAGAATTGAGGGAACAGAGGGAAAGACTCTGCCAGCTGCCGCCATGAAAAGCAACATGTAAAGATACCGGTAAGCCACAAGCCATGTGGCAACTTATAGACTAATAAAAATGGGTTAATTTAAGATATAAGAACTCGAAAAGAAAAAAGAAAAAAAGAAAAAAAAAAAAGAACTAGATAGCAAAAAGCCTGCCACGGCCATACAGTTTGTAAATAATATAAGCGTCTGTGTGTTTATTTTATAAGTGGGCTGTTGGACTGCCCGGGGCTTGGCGGAACCAGGAGAAAAAACTCCAGCTACAATATCTATATCATCTGGTATAGTCTCTGGAAAGATTATCTCAAACCCCGTAACAGAAGGGAACTAACCAAGAAGATGAAAACTCACTTTCTTTTTTTTTTTTTTTTTTTTTAAAGATTTATTTATTTGTATACATGTATCCCTGCAGGCCAGAAGAGGGCACCAGACTCATTACAGATGGTTGTGAGCCACCATGTGGTTGCTGGGAATTGAACTCAGGACCTTTGGAAGAGCAAGCAGTGCTCTTAACCTCTGAGCCATCTCTCCAGCCCCGAAAACTCACTTTCTAACTCTCATAAATCTACTTAGCGTAAGGATACAGTCTTCTATTCACAGTCCAACATAAAATAATCTGACTTTATGATAACATAAAAGTAACATGCACCCCCCATCAGTCATTCTATTTCAAATTTAGGATTTCAATCACCACCCAGGCCAGCATAGCAACACATGCTGGACACATATCCTAATCCTGGGTGTCAGCAATCACTCACAGTTCCCCATCAGCCACGTTAAAAGGACAAGCAACCCACTCTGCAGGTACTGTGTCACTATGGATTCAGTAGTGACTTAATGCGTTTTAACTGAAAACAGTTTCAATTTATGATATTATCTGGGAGCCCCACCATGACGAAAGGCCATTTAGGATTTTTTACTCATGACTGTGTAGTATGGCTTCATCACGAGCCACTGTCAGAGGTTCACAAACCTGCTTCGCCTTCTGTCTCTACTCCGTGATCTTTTATGGTCCCGGGACCTGCTGCATCTCCGGTCGGAAGTTCGGCTTGAGTGTCTACTTCGTGAACGACTTCTCTTTCTCCTTTCTCTATCACGAGCTCGTTCTTTCTCTCTTTCTTCCTCTTCTCTTCGTCTTTTCCTTTCCCGTTCTTCCCTTTCTCTCTCCCGCTCTTTTTCTCTTTCCTCTCTTTCTTGCTTCTCTTTTTTAAGACGTTCATCGCGATCAGGTTCTTCTGTTCTTTTTCTTAACTTTTCCTAAGAAAATCAAGTTGGAGTTGTTTGTTGTAGTGCTGGTACCAGCCAGAAGGCCAAGAATCCTAGGCAAGTGATCTATCACTGAGCCACCTCCCCAGCTCAAGATGGATTTTATACAACTTTAGCTTTTAGGACATTCTCAAACAATTTATAGACTACGTTGTTTACGGAATCCCATACCCTCAGGGGAAATGTAGAAATTTCAGCACCATATGTATACATAAAATACCATTATTTTACTAATTCTTTAGGTAAAGTCTCAATTTCTGAGTTGAAAATGAAGGAAAGAAAAGTACTTTGAGAAACAGATTCTCACAGGAGTCATCACTGCTTGTCTTTTTACTTTTGGTACTGGGGATCAGGCCCAGAGCAGTGGGCACACTAAACTAGCATGCTTATCAATCTACAGCCCCAGCACATCACTGCTTTAAAGAAATATAGATAGCAACAAAATGCCACTCAAGGTTTCTATCGTTGTTTTACCAATTTTTAGCTATAATAAATAAAATACAGATTTTTCAGTGATAGTTATTGTTAGAAATTACAGATTATAAAACCAGTCAGTGGTGGTACACTCCTTTAATCTCAGCACTTGGGAGGCAGAGACAGGTGGATCTCTGTGAGTTCAAGGCCAGTCTGGTCTACAAAGCAAGTTCCAGGACAGTCAGGACTGTTATACAGAGAAACCTTGTCTCGAAAAACCAAAAATAAATAAACAAATAACAGATTATATTTACAAGAAACTTACTTTTAACTCTTCCACGGTGGCTTTAATTTTGGCATAGCCCATGTGTTGTTTGCCCATCAAATGGTCATCTACCCGGGACTGGGCATCTCCTACTATCAAAAAGGCTCCACACACCTCACAAACTTCCATCTGTTTTTCTTGGGCAGCAAAACTTTCAATAGTCTGAAATGAGAAGTCAGTTGCCATGAGAGTATCTGAGGAAGACAGAATGAATTCCAAAAGGAACTTAACATCTATTTTCCATCTCTCCAGCCAGAAGCTGAATACAACTGGTTAAGTTCTAGAGAGGGGAGGCTGGAAAAGAGCAACCAACTTGCCTCTTCTAGGAAAAAGAACAGGCACTGCTCACCTAACTTCACTGCTGAACACCTACATCACACTGAAAACCTTAAACTTTCAGAAAGCTACTTTAATCTAAATTCCTTTCACACAGGTTCAATAACTCAGAACTTAAGAAATTAAACTCAAGGTGAACAATCTGAGCTCACACTACTGAGGGAACAGAACCAGTGACCGACTCCATTTCATCAACAGCATCTAAAGCACACACTGCACTACTCACAGTAAGGTGGGAGACACTTTAAGACTGCCAATTTTAAACTAAGGTAAATAGAAGCACTGAGTGGTGATTTAACAAAAATGAAAATGTAATTCAAGCTCAAATGAGCATTTACAATTTAAGGCGAGGCTTAGCAAGAGAGTGACTGAAGAACTGTTTTAACAGTTTTACTGGGAGGCTGGCAAAATGGCTCAGCAGGTTGGGGCTCTTGCCACCAAGCTGGATAACACGAAGGGGAGAACCAATGCCTACAATGTGTCCTCTGATCTTAACACACATGCTGTGACAGGACCACATAAACACACTAATAAATGCAAACATATAGAATATAGCCTGTTTGTAGCGAGGTTAACATGTAGTGACTATTTCTATCCATGTTCCTTAGCTCCTAACTCCCTCCCCTAAAGCAAGTCACAGAAACGCCAACCTTCTCTCACTTTTGAGACTTCAAGTAGACCATCCAGACCTACTTGTCTGCTCACCAGACCCCTATTTTAAAGGGATTCTGCACAACAGTCAGGGTAAGGGATGTGGCAGGGAAGTCACACAAAGATCTGAACAGGCAGGCTGCTGGGTCCCTGACTTGGTCTATTGCATTATATCATATTCTTTTTGTCTAATCCACGTTTCTACCCAGTTGTCCATGTTTTCATACTGCTTACAGAATTACGTTTCCAATGTGACCCAGAAAAGGGCCTGGGAACTTCCAGATACCTGAATACATGGAGGTTCCTAGAAGGTGGTGAACCTGAAGAGAAGATGGAAGCTTCACAACCCTTCTCCCATACCTATGCATCTCTTCTTCATCTGCATCCTTTGTAATATCCTTTATAATAAGCTGGTAAACGTGTTTCAGAGATCTGTGAGGTACGGGAGCAAATTAATTGAACCCGAGGTGAGGGTTTGTGAAAGCTCTGAATTTTTAACGTTAGTCAGAAGCACAGGCAAGACCTGGGGCATCTGAGTGATATCTGACATACATGTGCCTAGGACTGTGTATGTGTGAACGAACACACACGCATAAGGGGAGAGGAAATGGAGAGGGGAGGGGAGGGGAGGGGAGGACGAATGGACAGAGCAAACACACAAGCTTCAGGACTGAGCTCCCGACTTGTGGAATCTAATGCTATCTCCAGAGAGACTGTCTGTACTGAACTGAATAAGAAGATTCGCGGCCAGTGCCTGCTGTTGAGGAACACTTCTTGCTTGCTACTGGAGTGAAATCACTAGCTGGGGAACAGCTCAGAGGTAGAGCATTTGCCTGACAAGCACAATACCCTAGGTTTGAGCCTCAGCATTGTGTGTGCTTATGCGTGTGGGGGAAGGGTAGGGAAGGACAGAAGGAACAAGCACACCAAAGTAAGCTAATTTTGAGGGTTTCTGTTATATCTTCACGTCTCTGAGGACGGACTCATGATGTAAGGCAGAACCTAACCTTGTGACCAACCAACCCAACACACGTGGCCTTTTAAGAAAATGCTTGATCAAGCCGGGTGGTGGTGGCACACACCTTTAATCCCAGCACTCAGGAGGCAGAGGCAGGTGGATCTCTGTGAGTTTGAGGCCAGCCTGGACTACCAAGTGAGTTCCAGGAAAGGTGCAAAGCTACACAGAGAAACCCTGTCTTGAAAAACCAAAAAAAAAAAAAAAAAAAAAAAGCTTGATCAAGACTGAATTTAGGACAACAGAAAAAGTGCGCAAAGGTTCTCCAACATGAACAGATTCCAAATAATTCCTAATTAACAGGCTTGAGAACATAAAAGGTTTAACTCACCGAGGTTGTAGATCTTAGCAATTCTCTCTCTTCTTTTAACTGTTCAACCAATTTCATCATTCCCTGGGCTTCTTCTACTTTTCCTTCAGATCCTAACTCTTCGATCTAAGACAGACAGAGAAAAACACAGTCAAGCTAAGAATTTCACAGCCACATGCTTCACTAGCACTCAGTGAATTTATGTCTTTTTGGATTTATTTGACCCTTGCGATTTTTTTTATTTTTATTTATTTATTTATTTATTTATTTATTTATTTATTTATTTATTTATTTATTTTTTAGTTTTTCAAGACAGGGTTTCTCTGTGTAGCTTTGCGCCTCTCCTGGAACTCACTTGGTAGCCCAGGCTGGCCTCGAACTCCGCCTGGCTCTGCCTCCCGAGTGCTGGGATTAAAGGCGTGCGCCACCACCGCCCGGCCGCGATTTTTTTTTTTTAACAGCTTAGATGATGTGGATTTTAAGTTCACAGAGATATAGTGTGGACACATGCACATATCCACAAAAAAAACCTTCATTACCAGCTAGACAAGTTCCTTCCCCACCCCAAAAGGTTTCAGTTCTTTTTAGTACTTCCCCAAACCTCAATCCAATCAGGTAGGCAATCAATCAATCTGTATCACTATAGATTAGACTAAATTTTCTGAATTTTAAATAAATAGCATTACAATGTGGTTTGTATTCCTTCCTCAGTCTAGCTTCTTTCACTCAGATAATTTAAATGTTTATTCATATTATTGCAAATAAGAAGTCCCTTTAGACTTCAGAATATTACTTCACTACATGGCTATAATCACAATTTAACCTTGGTTTTCTTAAGACAGTAGCCATGGCTGGCCTGCTACTCACCATATAGCCAAAAACTGGCCTTGAACTCAAGGCATTCCTCCTGCTTCAGTCCTGACATTATGACCACAGCTGGCTTTCTCACACACTTGTTGAACATTTGAACTAGTACAAGTATTGATTTTACTGGGGTGAGGTGGGGCAGGGGGTCTGAGTGATTTTAAATAAAACTGTGAACAGCAGTGTATATGTTGTATAGCCATGTTTTAATTTCTCTTTTGAGTAAAGGAATGGATCACAGTACATTTTTAACCTTTTAAGAAGCAAACTAGGGGTTGGAGATTTAGCTCAGGCCCTGGGTTTGATCCTCAGCTCCAAAAAAAGAAGCAAACTAAACACACACAGAGCAGATTAAACTCTTCTGGAATACCTGTATCGGAATCATTTTACACACCCACCATCAATGTCTGATAATTCTAATGAGCCCAAATCCTTCACCACACTCAAGTACTTTACTACAGTTATTCTTTTTAATTGGGGCAATTCAAATACTGTTAAATATCTCCCTGTGAGATTTCAGTTTGTATTTCCCATATAATCAATCAAAAATCTTTTCATGTTTATTTTCTAACCTTATCTGTCATGTGTCTGTTTTTTTGTTTTGTTTTGTTTAAGACAGGGTCAAGGTCACAATACTATCTCCACCAATTTCTACATGCTGGGGTTAAAAACATTTGACATGGCTCTAATTACTTTCACACACTTCTGCCAACAATTCTCACCTGCTGTAGAAGCACATCAATTTTGTCTGTCAGAACCTGAATTTTTTCTTCATTTTTGCCTGTTGGACCCGCAGCCTATTAAAAACAGTAATGTGTGTTAATATTGTCATTGATAAGTAAAATACCAAAGAAAATAGTTCTAACTCTTGGGTCCAGGGATGGAGCTGGTGGTAGTATGCACTCGGTCTTGGGTTTGATCCCAGCACCACCCCCTGAAGTAATAAAACATCCAAGTTCTCACGAATACAGATAGCATATTTCTTCCCCTCTCCCTTTAAAAGAGAAAAGAAAAATCAGGGCTTCTATGCAGCCCCAGTGGCCTTCAACTGAGAGGCTTTTTCCCTAACCTCCCAAGTGCTAATATGGGATGATGCCACCATGCCCATCAGTATTTCTAGCTATTAATTAAAGGGAGGGAGGAGGTTGGGCATCACGACACATGCCTATAATCTCTTTGACAATGGAGGCAAGGAGGATCAAGACTTCAAGTCAGAGCCAGCAGTATGCATGAGTTTGAGGCCAGCCTGGTCTACAGAGTGAGTTCCATGGTACAGAGAAGCCCTGTCTCAAAAAATTAAAACAAAAATTTCTAGGTCATCCTCAGCTACCCAAGTTTAAGGCCAGTCTTGACCACAGGAGACCCTGTCTTGGCAAAAAAAACGTGTAGCCAGTAAATACTAGTCCAACTATATTTGATCTTTAGCCAATTATTATATACATAGTTACTGACATCTCAAAGAAAAAAAAAACTTCAAAAAAATCCTCAACTGAGCATGGTGGTGCACGCCTGCCATCCCAGTACTTAGGAAGTTGAAGCAGGAGGATTTCTGAGTTAGAGGCCACCTAGGGCTCAAAAAAGAAAACCATGAGCAAAACCAATGTTACATTTACTAATAAAAACTGTCTAAGAACTACAAAGAATCCCAGTAATTAGTTTCAATGGCAGAAAAAGGGAAAGGAAAAGGGACTGAGGTTAACCTGCATCAGCCACATACCATCTATTCAAGAAGATCCAAGGCCTGTATGTCTTATTTCTGAGCACTTCCATGAGCTCTAGGCTCAAATAGCTAATATCTGCTGGGCACTTAACCATGTGTGTTACCACTGGTCACAAAATTTGACTTGTACAATAAATAGCTACTTTATTACTTCCACTTAACAGAGACAAAGCCAAGGTATGAGGCTAAGGTTAGTAACTGGCTGAAATACAGTTGGAACATTTTGGATTCATGCCTACTAGATAGCCTGACTTGAAATTGCAAGCTCATGTCACTTCTCATCTCCTACTTGATGTCTCCACCTGGTTATTTTAAAGGCATTTCAAATTTGACATTTCTAAGATAGAAACTGTAAGGACAGAATTTCCTCCAGTTCCTATCTACATAAATTCTGTTAGTCACCTGGTTGCTCAAATCAAGAACTATGCAGATAGATGGTCTATCCTTTCCCTGTTCACCCAAATCCTCTCCCCTGCAAGCTGTTAAGTTTTTTCAACCATCCTCACCCAACCCACCACTGTATGTCCTTCAGACCATTTTCCATCCTATAACCAGAGTAAGCCTTTAAGAAAGGTACTTCAGATCTTTGCACACCCTGCACCCTAACTTTGTGGTGGCTCTGGATGAAGAAATAAACCCTTCCTTCTTTGTCCTTATGTTTACTCCCCAACCCCCACTTTGGATTCTGCTGGCTAGTTCCTTGTTTGCCTTCTACAAAGGTCACTTTTAGAACACTCTTTTCTAGTCATTCTTTCCTTGGAAAAGCAATTCCCCTAGACAACCGGCTTATCCCATTTTCTCATGGAGGTGGATTGAGTCACTGGGTCAGGGCTAGTTCCTAGGACAACCACTTTTCCGAGTTTTCCTAGGATTAAGGAAGTGGCTAGAGAGCTACCATGTAGTTTAGTGGTGGAGCACTTGAGAGCATGTACAAAAGTCTGAGGTTTGAGCTCCAGGAGCAGCAGCAGCACCACCAAAACAATCAACAAACAAAATACAAGAGGAGGAGATGCTTCCCTAAACTTCAACAGAAAAAAACTTTCATGTCATTTTAAAAGACAAAGTAATCAATGAAGACAAGTTTTAAAAAACATGAGATGCCTGGATCTCCACAGAACAAGCGCTCTTTACAAAGTTCATTTCATACTTACCCCAGAGGACTGCTGATTTTGAGATAATGCCAAACGAGCATGACCTCGTCTAATTCTACGCTCTACCTCGGCAAGCAAACTCTGTAAGTATCGCAAAAAATCTCTCTCATAGCCAACTTTCATAAAACGAGAACTCTTCTCATACCTGATAAAATGAAAATAAATAACTTTTAACCAATACAAGTCATATGTTCTCTATCACCCCATCTCTCAGACAGTTGCATTGAGACTGAAGAATGAACAAGGCATTACATGAAGTAAATTTCTAGCTTTATCGTTTCCTATCAAAGGGAAAGGTATTACACTGTTGGTTAAGAATTAGTTTGCGGGGCTGGGGAGATGGTTCAGCAGCTAGAGCACTGACTGTTCTCCCAGAGGACCTGGGTTCAATTCTCAGCACCCACATGGCTGATCACAGCTGTCTGTAGCTCCAGTTCCAGGGGAACCAACACCCGTGGCAAGGCACCAATGTACACAAAATAAAAGAATCAGTTTGCTGTGTATTAGCTTTGGTGGTGCTATGCACTGAACCCAGGGCCTTACACATATTACCAAGTGCTCTATCACTGAGCCAGAATCCCTTACCTTTTGTTTTTTGAGAAAGGGCCCCTTAAATTGCCCAGACTGGCCTTGTAACAGGTTTTATAGGCCTACACTACCAAGCCCAGGTAAAAACAGAAGCTTTAAACACAGGCTTAAGCACCAGCTCTACTACTACACTGGATCTATCCAAGATCCCAAACCCAGGACAAATTTTATCTATAAACCAGTGAAATGGTTCAGCAGGTAATCTACTGCTAAGCCTGACAACCTAAGTTTGATCCCAGGGACCCACAGGGTAGAAAAGTCCTCTTAGCTCCACAAGTGTACTATAGCACTGGTACACCCACATATGTAAGATACACAAATCAAAGAAATAAAATGTGATTTAAAAATTAAAAAATAGCCGGGCGGTGGTGGTGCGTGCCTTTAATCCCAGCACTCGGGAGGCAGAGTCAGGCGGATCTCTGTGAGTTCGAGGCCAGCCTGGACTACCAAGTGAGTTCCAGGAAAGGCACAAAGCTACACTGAGAAACCCTGTCTCAAAAAAACAAAACAAAAAAAACAAAAAATTAAAAAATAGCTCACCATGCTGGTATAGTCTCCTAATTACAGCACTAGAGACAGACAGATATATGTGAGTTTGAGGCCAGCTAGGCTATATAGTGTACATAGACAGTGTCTCAAATAATAATAAATTTTAAGAGTTGGGCAGTGGTGGCACATGTCTTTAAGCCCAGCACTTGGGAGGCAATGGCAGGTAGATCTGAGTTTGAGGCCAGCCTAGTCTACAGGGTGAGTTCCAGGACAGCCAGGGCTATACAGAGAAACCCATCTCAAAAATAATAAATAATGATGATGATAATAATAATAAATATAAAAAGCTGTGCAGGCATGGCAGCCACTTATATTCCTAGCACTTGAAAAACAGAGAAAGGGGATTCCTGGAGCAAGCTGGCTCAACAGACTAGCCAGAATTAGCCAACAGGAGACTTGCCTCAATAAAATAAAGTAGAAAGTGATCAAAAAAGACATCAATGTCTACTTTGGGCCTCTACATACATCCCCATCCCATGATCAAATGACCCCTACACCACAGAAGCCGGAGAGAAGGCTCAGTGGGTTAAACTGCTTACTGTGTATGCATGAGGACCTGAGTTGGATCCATATAACGCCAGGCACAGCAGTACAAGTTGTAATCCCAGCATTCTTACAGTGAGATGGGAGGCAAAGACAGGAAAACCCCCAGAAGCTTTCGGGCCAGGTAGCCTGTCATATGCAGTGACCCTATCATAAACAACCGAGGTTGTCTTCTGACACACAAGGGAGTGGGTTACAAAACATTTATAAAATGGATTTTAAAAGGGCAGACAAGGGAGATAACACAGAATAGACATAATATAAAATATTAAGCATATAATATGCATTCATATGGCAACTAATACCATTATTGAAGCTATTAAACCTCATCATGCCCAGTCAGTGACTAGATTTCCATGCATCCTTATTTTATATTAATTCCAATTATTTCTTCAATGCTTGTCTCTTTAAATAACTGGTATAGTCTTTATAGAGGGGAGAATGACAAAAAAAAAAAGTAAACTCACTGTTTTCTTAGATTTTCATCATGAATTTTTTCACATGGACCTGAGAGAAAGAAGAGCATGTACAAATTATTTGTGGCATTAATAACCTTCCACTAGCTATAAAAAGGTTCCCCCCCCCCCAAAATAGCATCTTACTCATTAGCCTAGGCTGGTCTAGATCTAGAACTTAGGATCCTCCTGCCTCAGCTTTGTAAGTGATATGGGTTAATAAAAGTAGACCACTACACCAGGTTTTTTTTTTCCCCTTTTTTTTTTTTTTTTTTTTTGGTTTTTCGAGACAGGGTTTCTCTGTGTAGCTTTGCGCCTTTCCTGGAACTCACTTGGTAGCCCAGGCTGGCCTCGAACTCACCGAGATCTGCCTGGCTCTGCCTCCCGAGTGCTGGGATTAAAGGCGTGTGCCACCACCGCCCGGCCCCTTTCTTTTTAAAAAGGTAGAAAGCCTCATGTGACTGCAGTCAAGCTGGGCAGTGTATCCCTCTCTAATAAGTAGTATCACTCTGTTCAGAATAAAGCTATGCTACTACTTTTTGGGGGGGGAGAAGGGGGTGACGACTGAGGCTATAGATCAGTGGTAGAGCACTTGCTTAACATGTAAAATGCCCTGCGTTTGATTCCTAGCATCCCTGTGAAACAAAATACAGCTGCATACATATCAATATGGCTACTACAGTATATACAGCGCTTAAAAATAATAAAAATATAAAGGAAAAAAGGACACATTTTATCACTAAGTAGACTACAGACACCAAAATTGATGCTACTGAGTTATGAAACATCATGAAAATTGACCTCTTTAGTCTCCTAAGTCAACAAAGAGGACTGGAACAACAGTGAAGAGAAAGAAGAAAACTGGTCCTTACTGTTACCAAGCAAAACTTGGGTGCTAGAGACTACTGATCTGAACCAGCATTGATAGAAAGCTAAGTAACACAAAAGGCTCCTTCTCAACCCCAAATACAACCAGTTTTTACTTTTAGCTATTTCTTCTGAAATTTAACTCCATTACTTTGGAATTTTGTGCTTATTTTTAATCAATCTTATACATCAAAAATTTTAGGTTAGGCCGGGCGGTGGTGACGCACGCCTTTAATCCCAGTACTCAGGAGACAGAGCCAGGCAGATCTCTATGAGTTCGAGGCCAGCCTGGGCTACCAAGTGAGTTCCAGGAAAGGCGCAAAGCTACACAGAGAAACCCTGTCTCGAAAAAAAAACAAAAAACAAAACAAAACAAAAAAATTTAGGTTAGGCTGAGTAAGGTGGCACATGCCTTTAATCCCAGCACTCAGGAGTTCAGTAACTTGAGCTTGTGGCCAGTCTGTTCTACATAGTAAGTAGGACAGCTAAGACTACATGGAGACCCAGTCTCCAAAAAACAAAACAAAACAAAACAAAACAAAAAGTTAAACAACCTTTTGGTATTTACATTTGACCAGGCAAACAACATTCTCTGTAGACCAAACAAAAGGTGTGGGTAGTTATTTTTTGTGCTCTTTCCTTGAGATTTGTTTTCTATGTATACATTTTTAGACCCTAAACACTTCCACTGGGTCAAAGAAAGTATCTCGGTAATCATTTCCCGAAAGACAACAAGGCAACAATTGACCAAGTTTTGTTCTCTACAGGGAGCCTGGCCTTCCTTCCATCTGGAATGCTTACTTTCCAAGCTTACTTGAGTCGCCATCTTAAAGAATTCCTCATCTACATACACTGCATTGGCTACAGTACCAGAACTTATTTTTCTTTATTCTTTTCAGATCAACGAACATTTCCTGGATAACTTGGTTGAGAAAGGATACATGGGAACATGTTTGAAACTTCCTATGTTCAAAAACATCTTTCTTCACTCTCATACTTCAGTATTTCCTATACTAATGCTGGTATTAGCACAAACCCTGAAGGTTTTTCTCTGGTGTTTTCAAACTTCTTGCATTGCTACTGCTAAGTCTTAGGTCATTCTGAATCATAATTCTGTGACTATGTTTGCTGTTCTCAAATTCACCAAGGTGTACCAGGGAGGGTATAGATTCTTCTCACTTGTTGTGCCTATCACTTGAAGTTAAATCTAAAGACTGATGTTCAACACTATTTAAAAATGTGTTTCTTGGGGCTAGAGAGATGGCTCGGCAGTTAAAAGCACTTATTGCTCTTGTAGAAGACCCAGGTTAAAGTCTCAGCACCTACATGATGGCTCATAACCATTCATAAACCCAGTTCCAGGGGATCCGATGCCCTCTTCTGACCTCTGTGGGCACCAGGCATGCATGTGGTACATAAATATTCATACAGGTGAAAACACTCAGATACATAAATGACATAAACCACTAAAAATTTTTAAATGCATTTCTTTTATTTCTTCCCCATCTGTATACTGTCTCAAACTATTAATCAAGGTACTGATTTAAACAATGTTTGCATACTTACCTTTTTCTGTTCTACTGCACATTTCAGCAAATTCCTTTTATTTTCAAATTACCCCAGTCCTTTCTATTAATGTATGTACATATCCCTCTATGCAGCACCCGCCGGTCTCTAATGTGAGGGTCTCCTGCCTCAGCATCCAGGGTGCTGAGATTAAAATAGGCATGTGACAATGTGACATCACCTCTTGTCAGTCAAGTGATTTGTTTTTTGTATATACATATGCATATCGTGTGTGGTATATGCATAGGAGTGTATAGCACTTTTGTGTGTCCATACTGCAAGCTTTCAGGAGTCAGAGCATGACTTTGGTGTTGTCCTCTATTTGCTATTCAACTAAGCTGGCCAGCAGGCTCTGATCCACCTGCCTTCCATCCCACCAGGCTTTCATGACAGGTATGTGCAGCTTTTCATATGGGTGCTGGAGTTTGACTTCAGAGCCTCATGCTTGCAAAGCATGCACTCTTACCCACTAAGCCAACCCTTCAGCCCAGTCTATTGGCTTTTATTTCACATTTCTCTAGTTTTAACTTCTAAAAGTCTTATTTTTAAGAAGTTCAGCTTAATTGCAATCTATTCTTTCTAATATGCACATACCATTCTTCTGAAGATATTAAAGTCAGGTAAGATTTCTAAACAATTTCAAACCTTTTCTTCTTGTATTCCTCATCATTTTTTACCATCATACCTCCTCCCTTGACCATTTTGTTAACCTAAGTTGAAGGATTCTTCAAATGTCTGCCTGGTTAGTGTTCCCTGACAGGCAACTTATTTTTTGAAGACAGTTTTGCCAGCATGTCATACATATACACCATTTACATGCCTGGTTAAGAGGACATCGGAGCCCCGAGAACTAGAGTTGCATATGGTTGTGAGCTACCATGAGGATGCTAAGAACTGAACCAGGTCCTCTGCCAAGAGCAAGTGCTTTAAAACACCGAACCATCTCTCCAGCCCTGGCAACTAGTTTTTAAGACACTTCCAAATTCTGACTGGAAATCAGAACAGATGGGTAGGATTTGTCAGCAAGGGCCTTTACCAAAGGGAAACCAAGAACTAATTTGTTTAAATGAGATTCTCAGAGGGTCAGGATGCAGACAACAGATCACTTCTCTGAGATGTTCACCTGCTCCCTGTACCTGGAGGAAATATCTAGCTATACCTTTCTAGATGCCTCTAAGGGAACACCACTATTAAACACTTACTTAAAACTTTTTTACAATCTCATTTTTGCTCAGAATTGCCCTTTGCTGTACTTAAAATGTCAAGATCCAGACTCCTCCAGCCATAATATATCCCAAGGCAAACACTGATATCAGTAATGTCAGAGAACTCACAACTCAGCCAATTATGTTTGTAGTTTATGTTTCAGGCCTCTTTGGTCAATTTCTCCAAAAAACATAACCCTTATCTTCCTGGGGCACTGTGGTAGAAAAGTTAGCATCAAGAAATGTGCAAGAATACCTAAATTAATGGCTCTTTACTGGGAGCTATTTGTCAATGTCTGGTGACAGTTTTGGTTGTCATGGTGGCATATGCTACTGGAAATGCCAGGTACGGACTAGGAATGCTGCCAACACCTTCAAATATACTGTTTCAAAACGTTTATAGTGTCAAGGCTGAAAAAAAACCTCTCAACTGAAAATCTTCTACATTTTTAGTATTATGACTCAGCCCTGACTTTTATAGTATCCTAATGCCCCAAATCCAGCATTAGCCAAGATTCTAGGATCCAATGCTTGTTTTCTCAGTCCCCTCTGCAGACTTTCAACATAGGTGTCTCTGCTCTGTTGAGACTGATCTAAAATAGTGCTGACACCTGGTGTCACTGCCTATTCCACCCCTTTAGCATAGTTTCCACTTTGCCCAGGCATGGTCACTTCTACCTGTGATCCTAGCATTCAGAAGACAGAGGGAAGACTGCTCTATGCTTCAGGTCAGCTTGGGCCACATTAAGTGTGTTTCAGGCTAGTCTGCGCTAGAGTAGAGTGTGTATGTGAAGAATTTTGACTTTAGTGTTTTAGTGTAGGTGTGAACTTTTAATTATGCCAGCATGTTTAATCAGACTAACATTTATCAACATATTCATAATTAAACCAAGTAAGAAATTACTGAGCAGTAAATTTTCAAGAGAAAAAAAAACTTCAGCATTACAAAGAAAGTTTTGAGTTTTGCTTGGATACAAGGTTTTAACTACATAACCTGGGCTGGCCTTCAACTCAAGATCCCTTTGTCTCCTGCTGAGATTATAGGCTCGTGTTATCATGCCTGGTGAAGAAAGTTAATTCTAAGTGTGATAAGAAGGTAAACAGAAAAATCACTTACCAAGATCAGAACGAGTATTTGTAAACAATTCCGCAGGACAAAAACCACAGAGATAATATTTACAAACCTATTAAGAGGAAAAAAAAAAGTAACTTTCAAAAACTGCTTAGTTCTAAAACTTCCATTAGAAAGGGTGCCAAATAATATTTATGTCTTGATATATGCATCTTCTAACCAAGTACAACTTCATCTGCTTAACTCTGAACTTTCTTTTCTTTTCCTTCTGGTTTTTCAAGACAGGGTTTCTCTGTGTTATAGCTCTGGCTGTCCTGGAACTCGGGAACTCACTCTAGACCAGGCTGGCCTCAAACTCACAGAGATCTGCCAGCCTCTGTGAACACCACTTATAGAATTATCAGTTATTTTCTAAAAATATACTAATTATGTCTGTTCAAATGTGATCTGTTTCCCAGTAAACACCACCTTGTGTTTTAAGAACTAGCTATGAGCTGAGCACGGTACTCAGAAGGCAGAGGCAGGTGAGTCTCATAATAAAGAAAAACAAAATGAGGGAAGTGGTGTCCCAACAGGGTTTCTCTGTGTAGCCCTGGCTGTCCTGGAACTTGCTCTGTAGACCAGGCTAGCCTTGAACCCAGAAATCTACTTGCCTCTGCCCCCCAGTACTGGGATGAAAATTGTGTACTACCACATCTGGCAAGAAATTATTATCTAAAAACAAACAAATAACCTCTAACACAGGCTAGAGAGATTGATCAGCACTTGAGATGAGGTACTGCTCTTGTAGAGGACCTGAGTCCAATTTCCAGAAACCAAGTTGAGAGCCTCACAACTACCTGTAACTCCAGCTCTCTTCTGGCATGCATTCACGTGCACACAATCCTGTGTTTACACACATATACACACAGGCCTCCCAATCACATAATTAAAAATATAATCTTAAAAAAAAAAAACAAAAACTCGTGGGCTGGAGAGATGGCTCAGAGGTTAAGAGCACCGACTGCTCTTCCAGAGGTACTGAGTTCAATTCCCAGCACCCACATGGTGGCTCACAACCATCTGTAAGGAGATCTGGCACCCTCTTCTGTGCATATAAACTTACAACAAACTTACAACATGGAATAACTAGTAGTCATATTTGGGTGTTTCAAATGAAGTTATTGATGCCAATAATAATTAACCCACATAATATCTTTTATTTACTGTGTGCTATATACACATACAATTTGTGTGTGCGCAAATGCATGACAAAACCACAAGCGGTCATGGGGGTGTCTTCCTCCATCACTGCTCAGCACATTTATTTGTTTGTGTAAAGGCTGCTCTCCACCTTAGTTTTTGGGACAGTGTACTTTGCTGACTGACTGACTAGTCTGGCTGGTCAGCAGGCCCTAGGGATCCACCATCTCTGGCTGCCCAGCATAGGGGTAAGAGAGGCACTGTGGTGCGCAGCTGCATACCTGGTTATCTTTCTTTAGGATATAATTGTGCCAATCTCTATAAATGTAAGATATTAGCCTTTGGCATTTAAATTAGTCAGAAAACTTTAAATGGTAAGTTTCCACCACCTTCAAATCAAATTGTCCAAAAAATAAAACAGTATCTGGCATCAGTGATGAAAAAGTAATGCTCTAAACAATACTACAGGACTGAGAAACAATTTGGCACTATTTGCCAGATCTAAAATGTAGATTTTCTTTTCGGTTGTTTATTTATTTTATCTTCAAAAGAGGGTTTCTCTGTGTGGCCTTGAGTGTTCTCTACCGTTCCACTTACCTCTGCCTCAGGAGTGCTGGAGTGAACAGTGAGTGCTACTACCGCCCAGCAGATTTTTTTTTTTCCCCACTTAGTCACACTATCTTTTGAGGTACCTACCAGTAGTTTTTATAATCAATCTCACTTATATCCCCCCTCCCCATACCCCTTTCTCCCTCTCCCTCCAGCCTGGCTAGAATGGCAAAAGACGTAATTTACATACCAAACAGGAATCAAATAGTGAACATAAATTAAGGCAGGTTCATATATGCTGATATTGTCTAAATTATTAGGAAAAACCAGGAAACAATACACACCAAGTCCCATTTTATTTAAGAAATAGGAAATAATTCATTATAATTATTATAGGAAATAATTCATTCAACATTGCCTTCTTTTTTCTTTCTTTCTTTCTTTCTTTTTTTTTTTTTTTTGGTTTTTCAAGACAGGGTTTCTCTGTGTAGTCTTGGCTGTCCTGGAACTTAACTCTGTAGACCAGTCTGGCCTCAAACTCACAGAGATCTGCCTGCCTCTGCTGGAATTAAAGGTGTGTACCACCACCACCAGGCTCAACATTTACCTTTGATCATGTAGATACTGCTGAGATAACAACTCCTGTTGGCAATGGTCAATCTGATATTTGAGAACAAGGATGCTAATTAAAGTCTGCACTACAGCCAGAAACAATAATCCCAGCTACTTGGCTTAGGTAGCTTTTAAGTCTGGGATAAACTTAAGCAGCAAAGTAGTGAGCTCTTACCTCAACCTTCTCCCACAACAAAACAATCCAAAACACAAAACCACTTCATAGAAAACCCTAATTACTTCATATATTAAGACTTCAACTGTCATACATGTATTAACTTAAAATCCAGGAACACAGGGAAATTTTACTCTAGTTTCTTGTTCATCATTATTCCTTTAATTTTGGCCACATGCAGCGTAAAACCAAAGGGGTTTTGTTTTAAGAACAGTCTCATCCAACAGCCCAGGGGACTGAAATGAGCTCCTCTTGCCTCAGCCTTCTGAATGCTGGGATCTGGGAGCTGTGACACCAGGCCTAGTTAACTTTTTTTTTAGCTAAAGGAATTCAACATCTAGTTTATAAAATGGAAAAGAGAAAGAGAAAAAGCGTAAGAAACTTTTCAAAAGCAGTTTTAAACAGAAGGTGTATAAGAGTCAGCTGAGAGCTGTGGTTTTGCTCCAACTATTCCGTGATCACACTTTCAAATAATTAGTCTTTGCGTCTCTCGTACTGCATACTCCTTTGCAGTCATGGCCCATACACTTCTTATTGTTACATATTTTGAATGGTAAAATTTCAATCAATCTCCACGGCAGCTAGGCAGTGAACATCTTCACTGCTTCAAACCCTTCAACCATTTCCCAATAGAATGAAGTCTGAACTTCATTCTTACTGTCTCCCTCCTCACTCCCCTCCCAAGTCACCAAAGACTTCAGTGTAATGCTGCTGAAAACTCCCCAGTTGCACTCATTTTCTTCAGCCTGCCATTAGTAGCAATGTCTTCTCTCCCACCTTCCTAAGGTTAATTCTTACCAATCCTTTAGGTTCCAGTATTTAAAGGCCACTTTGTATGAGAAACCCTTCCTGGGTCTGGATTGGATACCACAGGCTCTTGCACCCTCTGGTTTTCAATGTAGTATTCACATTGTGTCATTAAAGTACATTTACCAATTCCTATTTGTCACTACACTGATGGTTCTCAGGGCTGAGTGTTATGCCTACACAATTCTACTATTTCTCTCTCTGTCAGTCTCTCTCTGTGTCTCTGTGTCTCTGTCTCTCTCTCTCTCTGTCTCTCTGTCTCTCTCTCTCTCTCTCTCTGTTTTTTCGAGACAAGGTTTCTCTGTGTAGCTTTGCACCTTTCTTTCCTGGAACTCACTTGGTAGTCCAGGCTGGCCTCGAACTCTCAAGAGCTGGGATTAAAGGCATGAGCCACCACCACCCAGCATCTATTTCTCTTAAGGGCATCTCGTTGAAAGGAACCTAAGTAGCCATCTCCCTTGGTGAAAATCAAATCTAAGGACGTGTGTATGTGTGTGTGTGTGGGGGGGGGGGGGTGGCGGCGGCAATCTATCCACATACACATTCTTTTCTGAAGTCAACTGTTGAGGCTTAAATGTGAAATATCCCCCATGGCTCATGTGTGTGAACACTTGCTCTCCTGCTGTTGGCACTGTCTAGGGAATGTATGAAAACTTTAGAAGGCTGAGTCTTATAGGAAGCATGCTGCTGGAGGCAGGCTGAGGTTTTACAGCCTGGGTCCATTTCCTATTCTTTCTCTTCTCCTGGATGGCCAGTAAAAAGTGGCTGGCCAGCCTTCATGCTCTTTCTACTATGGAAGACTGTATCCCCTTCTGCAACTGTTAAGTCAAAATAAACCCTTTTTTTCCTTAATTGCTTCTGCTGTGGTATTTTATCACAAGACAGAAATCAAGCCAATAGTAAAGAAATTTATTTTCAGTATTTATTCAATTTATTATATGAAGAGACACTAGCCCACTCGAACTATGGCTCTGCAGGTGTTGCCCTTCTTCCCACTCCCTCTGCCTTGCTAAAAACAGATTACATTCCTAACGCTAGTCACCAAGGTCTATTCCCTTATTTGTCCACTTCCTCCTCACGAGGATGACTACCAAGGTCAAGCTATTGAAGTAGTAAAGTCCAGCAATCAAAAGCCCCCTTTGGTTCACACCTAATTAACATGCCCAATTAAATTAAGCACCTCATCCTAACACGGGGTTTCTCATCTTACCTTTATAAACCATTTTGCCTATGTGCTATGTCTGTCTCTTCTCTATCCAGAGACAGCCCTTTCTTTGTCCCTCTGGGACAAATACTCTTTCCCCCTTTCCCTCATCCCCTATCTCTTTTACCAATGCATCCTAGCCCATTCTAACACAGACCAACCCTTCTCATTTTTTTTTTTTAAATATTATGTATACAGTGTTCTGTCTGTAGGCCGGAAGAGGGCACCAGATCTCATTACAGATGGTTGTGAGCCACCATGTGGTTGCTGGGAATTGAACTCAGGACCTCAGGAAGAGCAGCCAGTGCTCTAATTTACTGCTGAGCCATCTCTCCAGCCTCCCTTTTCCTCATCTTAAAAATCACCCCTGCAAGGTCATCTGCGGCTGTTTTCTGACGGAGTTAGAAAGCAGCCACTTTAACTTTTCTTCCCTGCTTAATAAAAATCTCTCTGTGAAAACAGTTTGTGTGTGGTTTGTGCCTAATCCAGGGTCTGAGAGGAAGCCCCCACTGTTCAGGGGTCTTCATTATATCTTTGGATTTTTAGAGATACAAGATATCTTTAAGACTGATACTACAGAACTGTCTCAAAACAATTCTGTGGGGGGGGGGGGTATTTGAAACATTCCATCCAGCAGAGAAGCTCTTTAAGCAGAGGTGAACAACTCAAAATAGCTTCAGGAAGCCCCTGAAACCGACCAGATTCACTACCAGACATTCACCCACACACCCACCCACACACACCCACACCCACCCACCCACCCACACCCACACACACACACACACAAACCCACAACAAAAGTTCATAGTGCCTTTCAGACTAGCAGAACTGAGCTTAAGATTCTCAGACAAGACAAGCAACAAAGAGGACTCTGAGGCCAGGCGAGCACCCAGAAAGAAGCAAAAAACAGCAGAGCTGCCCAGAAGAGGTTTAGACCAACTGAGTGACTTGGAAAGGGCATTCTCCAACCTGTTAAGGTGACTGCAGGTATTTAGTATCTAATAGGTATCATGAACTACAAAAGAGTTTGCTTATTTTTGTAAACATGTGGGCATGCATATGCTATTATAGCACGCATCTAGAGGTCACAAAGCAACTTGTGAGAGTTGGTTCTCTCTTCCAAAAGTGGGTCCTAATGACTGAACTCAGGCTGTTAGGCTTGGCAGCCAGCCAGTGTCTTAGCTGCTGATCCATCTGAGACTCGCTCAACCCCTGTGACTACTAATTTTATACCTTTAATTTTCCCTCCCAAATTTTGAACCTTTTCCCCACCTCAGGCATTAGGAGAATTTTTTTCACAAGTAAGAACATGGACAGAAATTTTAAGTAAGCTGAAGAAATGGTTCAGCAGTTAAGAGCACTTGCTCTTCCAAAAGACCTAAGTTTGGTTTCCAGTACCCATGTCAGGCAGCTTACAATGGCAGGTAATTCCAGCTGCTGCGAATTCAAAGCCCTCTTCTGGCCTCCACCTGCACCTGCACATAGCGTGGCAAATACACACTCAATCCTTTTTTTTTAAAGTTGTTTGATATTGTCAGTGACAGTATTTGCTAACATCCCAAAAGTTTTAGAAATGTACATTTAGTTCAATTTTCTTCATAAATTATTAGTCTTTAGCCAACAGGTTATGCTTCAATTAAGGTAAGTGACAAAAACAACGGCAGTCTCAGGAGGATGTGGGAGTACACTCCTATAGGCAAGAGGATCACTCAAGGCCAGTCTGGAAAAATATGAAGACCCTGGTCCCAGCAAATAAAACAACTGCATTCAACTCTCTGCAGACATTGTAAGTCAGTTACATCATCCACAGTTAAATTCACTTTTGGAAGGAGGTTCTGAATGTAAAACTTCAATTTGAACTACAGAATTCCTACCACATTAAAAAAATATATACTAAAAGCTCCAAATTAGACTTTGTAATTCCCTACAATCTTCTGTAATACAGCTTCTAACAGCTTCTCTGGAAACACTGAAATCTTCCTAACTGAAATGTACTCACCCTAGGCAGTTACAATCCAATGCTTTCCTCATTACTATGGTTACTTGTATGTAACACCAACCAAACCTGGGATAAACTCTTAATGCAAAAGTACCGGCGACTGCAAATATGCGATGCACAAACGTGGAGTTGATGTTGGGTGAAAATTACTTTCAAAGAGCCTGCAAAGTACTAACACCAGCATATTCTGCAAGACTCAACAAGGGTGGGGGTTGTGGTTTTTGCACCTCCCCCCATACACACAACAATAAATGTAAAAAGGGATTTTTAAAGTCAGTGTGCTGGGCTAGGATACAGAAATACATATTTAAAATAAATTACCCAGGTCAGTCAAATAAAGCTATCTTCCAGCGAGGCTGAAGGAATGAAGAGTACTTGCTTCTTGGTTCCCAGCACCTACATGGTGGCTCACAAGCATCCAGGCTCCAATTCCAGTGGAGTTCCATTCCCTCTTCCAGCATCCACACAGTGCATAAACATACATGCAGGCACTCATACAGCACACACGATAAATGTATGAGTGTGTATAAATACAAACACATTTTAGAAAACTTTATCTTAGAACTACTGTTAACACTAGGGTAAGTTTTTCTTTTTCCCCCTCCTGTGGCTCAGTGGTTAAGAACACTTTCTATTCTTCCAGAGGGCCAGGATTCAATTCCCAGCATCCACGAGGCAAATCACAATTGTCTTTAATTCCAGTTCCAGGAGTTCTGAGGCACACACATACATACATACATACATACAAAACATATATACTAAAAGTAAACATTAAAAAAAGGCAGGGTCTCACTATGTAGCTCTGGCTAGCCTGGACCTTGCTATATACACAAAATGAATACAACCATGTAAGTTTCCGTTTTGACTGCTAAATATCTATAGATGTTTAATCTCCTTTTTTTCTTTGTTTTGTTTGAGGTTGGGTTAGCCTAGGCTAGCCTGGAACTGTTTACCCTTGCCTTAGCCACCAGAGTGCTAATTTACAGGCATGCACTCCATCCGGCTTGATTTCCATTAGTCTTCTTTTTTGCTATTTTCTCATCCTTATTTCAAAGAAGTAAAAACAAAATGGCCTGCCCAATTATGTGGCTTCTCTCCATCTAATCCAAGTATGACAAAGAAAAAAAAAAAAAATCTTCAAATACAAGCCAGAGAGATGGCTCTCTCTCAGGTAAAGATACCTGCACTACAAAGCCTGAGGATCTATGTCCAAACTCCCCATCTACTCATACCCACCAAATAAATTTCTAAATGCAACAAAAAAAATTTTAAGAAGGAAAATTTCCAAATGGAATAAAAATGCAAAACTATGTTGCTATGTTAGGCCATGGTAATGTGATGGTGAATCCTGTACATTTAGATGCTGGGCTTGTCCATCCCTTCCAAGTTTTTATTAGCAACCAAAAGCACAGCATCTGACTGACATGGAAGGAACACCAAGAGTGTCCCTCCTCATATTTACTATACCCTACAGTATCTGCACTATTTAGAAAGGCCAGAGCCAGGCAGTGGTGGCGCACACCATTAATCCCAGAACTTGGAAGCAGAGGCAGGCGGATCTCTGTGAGTTCGAGGCCACCCTGGTCTACAGAGTGAGTTCCAGGATAGCCAGGGCTACAGAGAAACCCTATCTTGAAAAAACAAGAGGGGGGCGAGGGGGGAGGAAACCAAAAGAAAGATGGACTGACCAAAAGCTTTGTTCCTGGTAATGACCACCAGCACCACCCCTTAATCCTGCAGACATGAGTCTGAAATGTCAATAAGTATCTGGAAATCTTTGAAATTAGAGTATGATGTAACCTCGTCATTAAAGGCATGACATTTTGATGACAATCTCTAAATGTTTATCAATAAAAAGCATTAAAACTGAAAGGAAAGCACATCTATGGCTGAGATGACGACATTCAGGCCTCGATTGTTACTTTTGCCCTGGCAAAGTCATAAACTTATCCACATCCATCACATGCCAGGCTTCACAACCTGTTCAAAACCAAGAGATAACAAGGAATGAAATCACTTTTCACTTTAATCCAAACTACAAGTGTCCTGTGTGTATCAGGGAAAACCATAATTTTTCCTAACCTTGGTTGCTATTGAGTCTCTGGCTGGCCTTGAATACACCAAGATCCACTTGCCTCTGCCTCCCCAGTGCTGGGATAAAAGGTGTGTGCTACCAAGCCCAGCTAATTTTTCCTAACCTTTCAAAGCTTAGACTGAGCTGGGCAGTGGTGACATGCTCCTTTAATCCCAGCACTTGGGAGGCAGAGGCAGAGGCAGGCGGATGTTTTCCAGGTCTACAAGAGTCAAGTTCCACAATAGCCAGGCCTACACAGAAAAACCCTCTCGAAAACAAAACAAAGCCAAAAGAAGCTTAGGTAGAAGAGTTAAGTGGGGTTGGGGGACAGAGAGAAAGTAAATTCACTGTGACAGAGGCCAAAAAAGGCAAGAAGGGTCAAGATATAACCAAAAGTCTAGACTAACACTGTAACAAATGAAGGAGACAACAAACATTTAAAAATCCACATAAGATTCACATGTTGAAATCAATCACAAATACATGAATCAATATGAATAATAACCAATACCATAAATTACGAACACTTTTATACTACTCTGGAGTCTGGTACCGCCTCCATACAACTTGAGCCAAACACTTTTTGTTTTTTCCAAGACAGGGTTTCTCTGTGATAGCTTTGCGCCTTTCCTGGAACTCACTTGGTAGCCCAGGCTGGCCTCGAACTCACAGAGATCCCGCCTGGCTCTGCCTCCCGAGTGCTGGGATTAAAGGCGTGCGCCACCGCCCGGCTAAGCCTAACACTTTTAACGTAAATCATGTACCCCTCCTTATTTTTCTGAATTGCAAACGAGAAATTTTTACTTTACTCAAACCCTGGGTTTAAAACAATGCATAATTTACTATCCTGAAAAGCCTATCTGTTAGCCAAGCGTGAAGACGCCTGTAATCCTAGCACTCTGGAAGCCAAGCAAGGATTTCAAGTTCGAGAACAACCTGACCTACAAAGTAAAATACTGTCTCAACAAAGCTTTTGTTGAACCATTTCCTCATATTTTTATTAGCAAGTGATTTAACTGCTGTTTGACTGTAACAGCAAAGTGAAATCAAGTCCGTCTATTCCCCGATTAAGATCTCCAACAGTGGGCCGGGCGGTGGTGGCGCAGGCCTTTAATCCCAGCACTCGGGAGGCAGAGCCAGGCGGATCTCTGTGAGTTCAAGGCCAGCCTGGGCTAGAGAGTGGGTTCCAGAAACCCTGTCTCAAAAAACAAAAATAAATAAGATCTCCAACAGTGTGCTCCATATACAAAACTAGATAAAAATACTTGAAATACAATATATGCAAGGAGCCAGCTGCACAGAACCGTGCAACCTGAACAGGGCTACAAAAATTACTTGTTTTGCCGACTACCAGACGACCTTAGGTGAGTTTGTCCAGTTCTCACCTGTGAACCTGGAGTTATATTTAACCCTTCTAAGTAGGTAAAAGGACCCAGTGAGTTTATGTGAAAGCAAAAACCTTGACAAGCGCCTACCTGAAGGACTTAAACCCAACTGCCATCTAACAGTATTAGTAAATACACTGTTTACGATAAGCTGTGCCAAGTTATTTACCTGTATCAAATGTCTACTCTCCCAAAGAAGTGTCGAAATGGAACCACTTCTAAATGAGGCATTGCCGTATTCCCCCCTCCCCCAATAATACTGGTCAGAAATCAGGCTACATACGATGGCTGCACCCAAATAACGGAAGGATTTGCCCTTCTTTTTCATACGGTAAAAGCCCGGAGCTCTGGCGTAAGAAAACGAGCCCTTCCTTCTTTTTCCCGCGTTTCCTGGCCTCACCAAGGTGCTTCTTTTGGCCCCGCCAAACGCAACCCCGGACTTCCTCCACAGCACAACAAATCACCCTATCCCCGGGGTTCGCGCGGAATCCTCCCTCCTGGGCCACCCTCCCGCCTCCCTCGGCCGTCAGGTGCTTCAGTCGGTACGACCGGGACCCCCAAATGGCGCCGAGGCCCACCCTGGCCCGGCCCGCGCCCTCTCTCCGCTCCCCTCCCCCAGGCGCTTGGGCACAGGCCCAAGGCCCACGGGACTTACGCTCTCGTGGTCCCACCGCACGTTGCTGCGCTTCTCATCCGGGGCGAGGTTTCGGTCCCGGCCCATTAACTCATCCAACAATTGCGCGGCCGAAATCATGGTGCTTCCTCGGGGCGGCTGCTCCCACCAGCCCTAGCACCCACCAACGAAGAACACCAGCCACTCGGTCGCCAGACCGCCTCGGCCCACTCTCAAGCCCAGAAGCCTCTTCCAAAGAGGAGCCGACAAGACAAAATGGCCGCCGCCCGGGCACCTTCCCAGCATGCCGTGCGCCCGCGGAGACACGCCTAGGCCCGGGCGCCCATGGCGGCGGCGCGGCTTCCCCGGCTAGGGGGCGGGACCTCCGGGCCAGGCCGAGGGCAAGCCGAGGCCAGGCGCTAACTCCGCCCCGCCGTGTCTGCGCCCGCCGAGCCTTAGGCGCACTTAACCGCCGGGGATGTCGGCATCGTTCACTGTGAGAAACAGCGAGCTAGCTCTGGAGGCTTTGACACTGTCCCGAAATGGAGAAAAGGTCCCTTTGTCCACGTGGTGCCCAGGGTGCCATCTTCCAGCCAAGGAAACAAGATGAGCAAGCTGCGTTCGTGCTCAGACTCCATTTTCCTAGTCGCTATAGTCCCTGCCTCCTTTACCTGACCTGATTTCTCTGTCAGCCCTCCACATCCATTCAAAGCTGGGGACCTAACCGAGGACCTTACACTTCACCATCTACCACTGAGCTAAATCCCCAACTCCTCTACCTGGTTTTGTCCGATTCCTTTGACTTTTAGGGTGGAAAACCTATGTCCTGATACCTCCCATCCAGGAATTTATTTTTCTTCGTTTTGTGTGCGTTGTACAGGTGTTGCTGTGTGTTCAGATGCACGTAAGAGGAGGCCAGAGGTCAACCCCTAGAGTCCATTCCTCAGGAATCATGCACTTTTTCTTTTCTTTTTTTATTTTAAAAGAAAGGGTGTCTCGGCCAAGTGTAGCAGCGCAGGCTCTTAATCCCAGCACTCGGGAGGCAAAGGCAGGTGGGTCTCTGAGTTCGAGGCCAGCCTGGTCTTCAGAGTGAGTTCCAGGACAGCCAGGGCTGTAGGGGGGTGAGGAGGGAATGTCACAATTCTGGCCGCGCATGATAATGTATGCCTTTAATCCCAGCAATCCAGAGGCAGAGGCAGGTGGATCTCTGTGTGTTCAAGTCCAGCCTGGCTCATGTGTGAGTTTGAGGCCAACCAGGGCTACATAGTGAGACCCTATCTCAAAAAACAAACAAACAAAATTTGTATTCAGTTGAGAAGTAATGGAACAAGCCTGTAAATTAGGAGGTAGGACAGGAGGATTGTTATTCCAGGTCATCATGGGCTACCCTGTGAGTCCCTTCTCTAAAACAATTTAAGATTAGAAAATTAAAAAAAAAAAATAAAAAAATCGGGGGGTTCCTGAGATGGCTTATCTGAAAGGCAGACAAGCTTGATGAGTCTAACAACCAAATTCCATCCCCAGGATGCACACAGTGAGAGGAGAGAATCAACTCATGGAAGCTGTCCTCTGAT